>NW_020954594.1:16211247-16301247 GCF_900497805.2 Vombatus ursinus | reverse complement strand
GTATACACACATTATATGTATATATATATGTATATGAATATAATATATACACATGTATCTATATGTACATAATTTTAATCTCACAAAAATCCTGCTATTATTATTATCTCCATTTTGCAGTTGAGAAAATTAATAGAGATTAGTTAAAAGACTTGCCTATGGCTGTCCATCTAGCACTTGTCTGAGATAGGATTTGAACAGAGGTCTCCCTGCCTTCAGTCCCTAGAATCCTTTCACCATGCCACCTGGCTGCCTAGGGTGAGGTAGTACAACAGAATTTTTTATTGGATAGCATGAATGCCAGCTTCATAGGAGTAGAGAATTTGGGAATATGAGTAGGTAGAGATAAGTATGTGTAGAGGACCTTAATGGGTACAGAGAATATATCCAAAGCAAAAATGCTATAGATAATATGTTATTTTGTGTCGCTTTGTGAAGCACCCGAGTAGTATTTCAATGACACATATTTGAATCAAATTCTACCATGTGATCATATCATCTAATGCATAGTTTCAAATGTGATGAGAATAAAACCTGGACAAATTATTGGAAAACTTTTTATAAAATTTAATATTATAATGAAATTTGTTCATTATATTTTTAATGTTATAATTTGTTCATTATTTCTTTTATCAGCATTCTTGACCTGCTTCCCATTTATCCTTCATAAATAATTCCATATAGATATATGTATTACAGATATAGATATATAGTATGTATATATAATATATAATTTTCACTTGTCACCACTGTTGTAGATAGTTAGGGCTGCAACCTGAGCCAAACTGCTGCAAGGTAATTTGGAAGTCAATATTAAGCTCTTCAGATTTGAAAAGCTGTAGTTTGGAAGAAGGAATAGCCTTGGTCTGCTTGATCCCACAGAACAGAAAAACTTCCTAATCTTGTAAGCCATCCAAGAGTGTCAATGGAGTCACTGGCATCCTTCTCAATAGAAAACTTGAAGCCAAGGCGAGATCTGGGCCTATTATGAAGGGCATTTTTATTCAGGGCTGTATTTGAACCAGATGACTTCTGGGGTTCATTCCTGCTTTGGAGCATTAAGTCTTTTTCTTAACCTAATTCATATAATCTAGAAATGGCTATGTGAAAATCTTTGAACCAGAAGAGTTCTAGAAATAATTATGGTTACAAGAAATATATGTAACTTTGACAAGATGGGACATGGTTTTTGTTGGATCTCTGATATCAGCAAATATGTCAATGTCCCTCCAAACACTGGGTTGGTTATCAGCTTAACTCTATATAACCTTTGCCACTATCACCACAATAAAATTGAAATCCACAAAAGAGACACAAATTTGGTCAATGACTTCATATTTCCCACAAATTCATTTTTCAGTGATGTTGAAATGGTGGAAAAATGTTCACTTTAATTTCTTCTCTTTTTTTTTCCTATGTCCACTTCCAGTAGAGTTATGAATCCAGTTATGAAACAGTAAGAAAGAAGAGTGCAAAATATGAGAGAAGCAAAAGGTCTTGATAATATACAAGATGGAACATTCAGTCTCTGAAAAATAGAGTAGATTCTAATATATTTCTTCCTCAGTGCTCAATAGATATATTTTGAATTGCATTAAGTGTATTCCAATATATAACTTGCATTTTAGTTTATGCCTCTACAAACTCTGATGAATATTTCCACTTAAAAATAGTGCATCCTTTGTACCTACGGAAGGGAGAACTAGAACGAGTTACTGAAAGTTACTCTGAGGCAGATTTTGCTTGAAAATTGGTTGAGACTTCTCAACAATTAAAATTATTGCAAAAATGTTAATAATCACAGTATTAGGTATTGAGGTTTGATCTCAGGAGATCATCAAACAGAGACTGAAAACTGCAGGTTGAGGATACAATAGAAGTGACCCAAGATATGAGTAAATAACTGGTTGACTTAAACTGGGAAGGCTTTCCAATTTTTGTTTTTTATGATCCAGTTAGAGTTGGCTAGGTGGCACAGTGGGTAAGAGTGCTGGACTTGGATTCAGGAAGATCTGAATTCAAATCCTTCCTCAGACACTTGCTGATTGTATTACCATGGGAAAGTCAGCTAACTTCTCTCTGTCTCAATTTCCTCATCTGTAAAATAGTGAAAACAATAACATTTAATTAACAGTGTGATGAGGGTTGAATAAAATAACATGTAAGGCTTTTTGCAAACCTTAAAGTACTATATAAATGCTAAGTATTCAGCATAAGTGTTTGAAATGTGTTGGTCTGAATGATTCTCAAAAAGGTTCCATCTAATGAAATTGATACAAGAGCCAAGCAGTTCATCCTAAAAATAATCCTGACCTCACTTCCCGGAAGTTCAGATCCAGTGACAAGCAGCAAGAAAGTCAGAAATGATAAACAGCTCGGTAGATGCTCTTGGTTTTGGTGAAATTTTCTCAGATGAATAAGTGGTTAAAATACCTTGATGAAAACCCTGTCATTCCTCACCCTGTCACCACAAAAGAGTGCATATAATGATTATCTGATCTGTTAAAAGGAAAAAAAAGCTTTTAAACTCATTGATCTTTTTCACAATAGCTTATGACATTGGCTTTTAAGATGAGCCCATCTTATATGGGGAAGTGACAGAGAAACACATCTAATATAGCAGCTGAATAGGAAGATGTTCAATACAATAAGGAAATGGAAGGAAGAATATCTTTTTGTAAGTTTTAACAGTTATATTATTATACTCATGGCACACTACAGACCTCAAATTCAGTCTGGAACCTTTGGTAGTTAAAAGTTTATGGAATCCAATACCAAATTTCCCACTTGATGGGTGATCTTGCAAAAGTCATTAAACCTCCCTACGCCTCCATTTTGACAGCTCTCAAAGGAGTACACTAATGTATGTCACGCTAATGCTTGTCATCCATCTACTTCATAGGCACATTACAAGGGTTAACTAATGTGGCTGGGAAGCATTTTGCAAATGCAAAGTAATTAGGTAGAAATGCTAACTAAGCTAAATAACAAAAGGAAGAGAATCACCTATTGCTTAATTAACTCACATTTTTAAATGACTTGTAGACTTAATGAATTCTCCCCCTATCTATTGCTAAAACCTTGTTAGTATCCTTTCCTGATACCTCTCCCTCCCCAATTTACATTAGAAGGAAAAGGTGCTTTGTATTCACTTTTTTTAGGTTGAAAAAAATGAAAGAAATCAATACATTTTCATATGAGAGATCTTTTTCAAGACATAAAATATCTGTGTAATTCATAATTTTGAAATACTGATTTCATAAATATTTTTCTCTTTCTGCATGCTAACTTAAGTTCTTTTATAAGGTACCTTAATGACAACAGGGTAAAATATTCCATTAGTCAAAAAATAGGGGAGAATTTAGGGAGCCAGAGAGCAATTCCTTTGGCTTCTTCATGGAAATATCTCAACCTAGAGTAGGGTACTCACCTTTAGAGAAGAGAATAATGTTATTTTCTTTTGATTCAATATTCAGCCATACACATTTGCTGGCACCTGTGGCAAGACTCTGTTGTATTGCCCATACTTGAATCTGGGTCTCAGTCCTGGGTTTCAATCTGAGGTAAGTAAGGGCACTAACGCAACAGAGCTTGTGGTTATAGGGGAGTGAGTGCCTGGTCACAGTTTCAGAGATGAAAAGAGTACTTATGGTCACTGACAGACAAGAGCACAGGTCAGGAGAGTAGTAAATGAACCTCTCCTTAAATCATACCACCTTGGAAGAAGCAAAAACTTACACATCCCCAGAACTCTCTCTGAAAACAGGTATACAAAAAACTTGAAGCTTGGTATATTGCCCCCTCCACACCAGAAACAGAACTGTACTTTATCGTAGAGTTAAAAGTCAAGAAATAGCCTGGAAAAAGGAATACAAAGAAGAAATGGATCCTGAATATAGAAAGTTACTGTGGTAACAGGGAAGATCAAAACACAAACTCAGAAGACAACAAAACCAAAATTGCTATATCAACACCCTCAAAGAAAAATATGAATTGGTTTTAGGCCATGGAAGATCTCAAAAATGATTTTTTTTAAATAAAGTATTAGGGGTATAGGAAGAATTGGGAAGAGAAATGAGAGTGATGAAAGAAAATCATGAAAAAAAGAGTCAACATCTTGTAAAGGAGGGATGAAAAAAATACTGAAGATAATAACACCTTAAAAAAAGAATAGAGCAAATGATTAAAGAAGCACAAAAATCTAATGAAGAGAAAAATGCCTTAAAAAGTGAAATTAGCCAAATGGAAATAGAGGTACAAAAACTCATTGAAGGAAATAATTCCTTAAGAATTAGAATTGGGAAAATGGAAACAAATGACCTTATGAGACATTAAGAAGCAATAAAACAAAATCAAATGAATGTACTAATAGAGGAAAATGTGAAATATCTCATTGGGAAAAAAAAAACTGACCTGGAAAATAGATCCAGGACAGATAATTTTAGAATTATGGGACTATCTAAAAGCCATGATCAAAACAAGAGCCTGGACAGCATCTTTCAAGAAATTATCATAGAAAACCGCCCTAATGTTCTAGAACTAGAGGGCAAAAAGGAAATTGAAAAAAATTCACAGACTACCTCCTAAAAGCAATCCCAAAATAAAAACTGCCAGGAATATTATAGCCAAATTCCAGAACTATCAGGACAAGGAGAAAATACTACAAGCAGCCAGAAATAAAGAATTTAAGTATCAAGGAGCCACAGGCAGGATGACATAGGACTTAGCAGCTTCTACATTAAAGGATCAGAGGGCTTGTAATATGGTATTTAGGAAGACAAAGGAGCTTGATTTACAATCAAGAATCAACTACCCAGCAAAACTGAGTATAATCCTTAAGAGGGGAAATGGATACTAAATGAAATAGAGGATTTTCAACCATTTCTGATGAAAAGACCAGAGGTGAATAGAAAATCTGACTTTCAAATACAAGACTCAAGAGATGCATAGTAAGGTAAACAGGAAAAGGAAATCACAAAAGATTCAGTAAGGTTATGATATTTACATTTCTACATGGGGAAATACTTGTCACTCCTAAATATTTTCTCATTATTAGGGTAATTAAAAGGAGTATACATAGACAGAGGACATGGATATGAGTTAAATATGATGAAATGATTATCTAAAAAAATAAAATTAAGGAGTGAGAAAGAAGACAGCACTGGGATAAAGGTAGAATGGGTTAAATTTTCTGATAAAAGGAGACATGAAGGAGCTTTCACAGTGACAAGGAAGGGAAAGGAGGTGGAGGTGGGGAGCACATGAACCTCACTCTAATCAGAACTGGCTCAAAGTGGAAATTACATACATACTCTGTTGGGTATAGAAATCTATCTTGCCACACGGGAAAGTTGTAAGAGATGGGGATAAGGGTGGGAGGCTTCTAGATTAGGGGAGGTAACAGTCAGAAGCATAACACTTTTGAGAATGGACAGGGTGAAAGGAGAGAGAGAGGGAGAGAGAGAGAGAGAAAGAGAGAGAGAGAGAGCAGGATAAATGGGGACAATAAGAGGGAGGGAAATAAATAGTAATTATAACTGTGAAAATATTATAGTAAGTTTCTCTGATAAAGAATTTGTTTCTCAAATACATGGAGAACTGAGTCAAATTTATAGAAACAAGTGTCACTTCTCAATTGACATATGGTCAAAGGATTTGAACAGTCAATTTTAAGATGAAGTAATCAAAACTATCTATAGTCATATGAAAAAATGTTCTAAATCCCTACTGATTAGAGAAATGCAAATTAAAACAACTCTGAGATACCACTCCATACCTATCAGATTGGCTAATGACGGAAAAGGAAAATAAATGTTGGCAGAAATGTAGGGAAATTGACATACTAATGTACTGTTGATGAAGTATATAGATTCAATTATTCTGTAGAGTGATTTGGAAATATGCCCAAAGGCCTACTCTTTGACCAAGTAACACTACTACTAGGTCTGTATCCCAAAGTGATAAAAAAAAGGAAAATAACTTATATGAACAAAAAATATTTATAGCAGCTCTTTTAATGGTGGCAAAGAATTGGAAATTGAGGGGATATCCATCAATTTGGGAAGGGCTGAACAAGTCGTATATGATTATGATGGAATACTATTGTGCTATAAGAAATTATAAGCAGAATGCTCTCAGAAAAACCTAGAAAGATTTACATGAAATGATGCAAAGTGAAATGAAAAGAACAAGGAGAATATTGCATACAGTAACAGCAATGTCATATGGTGTTACTTATCAACTGTGTCATTTTGGGCAACCTGTTCACCTCTCTGAGCTTCAATTTGCTCTTCTATAATGTTAAGGGGATTGGATCAGATGATCTCTAATATCTCTCCAAGTTCTGTGACTCTTTGAACTTCTGGAGTCACCTTTATATATCTAAACCACATATTTCAGGGGTCACCTAGAAATATGTATTCATGAATTACTGTAGTTAAGGAAGGAAACTACTGAGATCCTTTTGGATATCCTTCTATGCATAATGCTGAGTGGGACAGATGCTTTCTGGGTTTTGTTTGCTTGTTTGTTTTCCTCATTTTGGGTACCTGCTACAACAAGGCAGAAACACTTTTTTTTCCCCTTTGATACAGTCCTGTGATTTCATTGGTGAAAGGAACTTCCATGCAGAAATTCCCTCTACCAATGTAGATAGTAACTACTATGGAGGAAAACATCATTGAAAAAGTTAACAGGTGAAGCTTATCTATAAACTATAGAACTTTCTACCATTCAGACTAGCACAAAATTTCCATCTTAAACGAATGGACAGTCATGCCTGGGGACATTCACTGATAACCCTGCTAAACACAAGCATGGTTAAGAACCCCAAAATATTCTGGTATCCATATTCCATCACATTAACAAGCATGTTCAGGACTAAAGAGGATGTTGAGCACCATCCCCTTACTGCCCTGCCCTCATCTCCAGTGCAATTTTGTGAGTGAAACCAAAGCTATAGTGATTGATAGTGATAAGGGCTATTGTTTCATCAAATGACCTACAAAAATGACTCTCCTCACCCTCCAGCTCCATAACTGAAATATCTAAAAACTTAAATATTGAGGATTTGGAAAAGCTTTGATACACTGAATCACTTAGAGTCAATACAGGACTGTGGAAATTGCACTGAATTTGTAATCAAGAAGAGTGGGTTCAAGAATTGTAATCTAACAAGTAGTGTATAACCTTAACCAGTGTGAACCATAGGTGCAGGATGCCCCACACGTGTCCCAACCTATTTGAGACTGATCCTTCATAGAGGTGGAGGGAAAAACCAGCATGCTACATATTTACACGTACCTGGCCACAAGTTCTGCTACACTTTCTTCTTGATAACTGTAATGAACTCAGCCCTTGTTGCCACATTTCTAAAATAAGGTTAATAAGACTGGCATTATTGCTCACTGCACAAGGTTATAGAAAGAAATTATATGGTACTATATAAAATGTGTATATATGGAGAGAAAAAGAGAGAGAGAGAGAGAGAGAGAGAGACAGAAAGAGAGAGACAGAAAGAGAGAGAATATGTGATATATCTTGGCATAAAGAAATTCACATTTCAGACCATCAGAGACAATGTCCTGAACCAAAAAGAAATTACTATGACTGGGGGTATTGTGCCCTAACCCCATTTTTCCTATAAGCCCTGTAGTTTTTATTGTGTTGTTTTGCATAGCGCATTGATTTTTAAGAATGCATATGTTGCTTTATAGCAAAACTGATCTTACAAATAATTAGTAAGGGATTGTGGGACATACAATGCTTAAACCTCACTCTCATCTGGACTAGTCAAAGGAGGGAAGAATCCATACACACATAGCTGAGTAGAGAAATGCATTTAGTTCAAAAGGGAAACAAAAGGGAAAGGAGAAAAGGATTGAGGGGACAATAAAAGGGAGTTTAGATTAAGGGAGGGATTCATCCCATACAAAACAAACTCTTTTTTTCCCCTTTCTTAAGGCAATCAGGATTAAGTGACTTGCCCAGGGTTCCACAGCTAGTAAGTGTCAAGTGTTTGGTCTGAGGCGTGATTTGAACTCAGGTCCTCCTGACTTCAGGGCCAGTGCTCTATCCACTGCCCCACCTAGCTGCCCCAAAACAAACTTTTAAGAAAGAAAGAAAATAGGGATAAAGGAACAGAAGCAGATTATACCCAACCTAGATCACTGCTGCTGAGTACATGCACTTATCTCTCACTTCCCTCTTCTACTTTATAAATAAACAAACAAACAAAAAGAAGGAAAATATAAAACAGGAGAGAGAGAACTACCCAATTAATGACCATAAATGTGAATGCAAAACTAATGAAGCTGAAGTTAGAAGGGAAGGAGGTAAATGGAGGGAAAATCTTTGCAGCAACTTTCTCTGATAAAAATCTGCTTGATAAAATATCTCATTTTATTTTTATTGTAAATATGGAGAGATTTATTTACATTTTGGTATAATTAGATAAATTCAGAACTAGGCAAATGCCTGGACTTAAGACTAGTCAGAAATGACTCCATATCAATTTGTAAATAAATCTCTAGTGGAGTAACACAGGGATCCATGCTTGGCCCTATTTAACATTTTTCACCACTAACATTTTATACACACATAGATATATATAGATAACATATATAGTGTTTATATATACATACACACACACACATATATATTTATATACACAAACATGTGTATGTGTATATATACATACACACATATTTGGCAGGCTTATAAAAATTTGAAGATAACAGAAAACTGTGGGGGAAGAATTACAGTGAATAATAGAGTTAGGATCTAAAATTATCTTGAAAGGCTAATGAATGAATGTAATAAGAAAAAATAATATGAACAAAAGCAGTTTTAAACTTGGACTCAAAAAATCAACTGCACAAGTCCCAGATTGGGGAGGAATGGCTAGAGGACAGTATTTTTTTTTCTTTAAGACCTGGAGGTTTTATTCCATATTAGAAATTCAATATGGATCAACAGTGTGATTTTTGTTGTTCAGTTGTTTTCACTAATGCTCAACTCCTTGTGATCCCATTTGGGGTTTTCTTGACAAAGATATTGGAGTGGTTTGCCATTTCTTTCTCCAGATCATTTTACAGATGAGAAAATTGAATCAAGCTGGGTTAAGTGACTTGCTCAGGATCACACAGCTAGTAAATGTCTGAGGCTAGATTTGAGCTCAGGAAGATGAGTCTTCCTGACTCTAGGCAGGGCACTCTACCCACTGTACCACCTAGCTGCCTCCAATAGTCAAAAAAGCTTCTGTGATTTTGGGCTGCATTGAGAGGCATAGTTTACAGTAGTATGGAGGTGACAGTCCTTTTTTACTAATCAGTCCACATCTGCAGCATTGTATACAATTCTGAGATATACATTTCAGGAGTGACATTCATAAGTTTTAAGATATCTAGAGAAGGCAAGCAGGATATTGAGGAACCTTTAATCTATGCCAGGAGTGGGGAACCTGCAGCCTCAAGGCCACAGGTTCCCCACCCCTGCTTTATGCCTTATGGGAATCAATTAAAGAACTCAAGATGTTTACCTTTGAGAAGAGAGAGTCATGAGGGTCATGATAGCTATTTTCAAACCCTTGAAAGGCTGCTATATGGAAGAAAGAATAAACTTGATATTTGTCCCAAGAGGGGAGAATTAGTAAGAATTTCCTAAATGGAACTAGGATGGAAGTAACAAAGAGGAATATTTAGATTTGATGTTGGGGAAAAACACACACACAATTTCTTAACAATCAGAGCTTTCTGAAAATGGAATGGGTTACCTTGGCTGTCACAAGAACTCTTCAATTATTGGATGATCCCTTGTCATCCAGTATAGATGAATGTAGTGTAGGCAGGGTATAAAAGATTCTTTTAAAAGTATGAGTTGAACCCAATTCTTTGATTCTACATTTGGTTAAAGGAAACCATCTTGGAATTTGTTGATATGATGGGGAAAATGACTTTCTCCTCTTCTGAACTGCTCTGAACTCTGAACTGCTGCTGACATGGTTCTGTTATTCCTAGGAGGAATACTTTGACTTCACAAATTTCCTTCCCACCTCATCACAGATAAAGGAGCCAAGGTCTTATCATTTTTTTAATTCTTTTTCTGCACCATACAAGTACTACCTCTAATTCTGGTTAGACAAAGCAGATTAATTGAGCCCTAACTCTATTGTCAAACCTCATGCCATCAGGCTTATTGGATTATACTACTCTCAATCACACAGTTTAGGTTTATTATTTTTCTCTGTTAACTATGGATTCCATTTCTGTGTGTGTGTGTGTGTGTGTGTGTGTTTCTCTCTGTCTCTGTCTCTCTCTCTCTCCCCCTTCCCTCCTGCTCTCTCTCTTCCTGTTGTTCATCCTCTTCTTCTCTCTATCTCCCCCCCCTTCTCCTTCTCTCTATTCCTCTGAGTTTTCTCTGTCTCTATCCATTGTTCTGTCTCTCTTTTTCCTTGTCCTCACCCCAGGTTAAATAGTAGACAACTATTTGGCAGAAATGGAAGCCATCCAAGTAAATACACAAACCATGCTCAAAACTGCTTTGGTAGTTTACCAAAGAGTATCCAATTATTACTCCAGGCAGAAACTAAGTCTAGCTAAGTTTCAGAAACCTTCTCTTTACCTCACTTCTGAAAAATTATTAGATCATGCTATTGAACCTCTCCTCATTACTCAAATGTTCAGACCACTAATTTTCCAATTCCAGCTCCTTAAGAAGCCACCCTGTGTTATTCTTGCTATGTTACTGTGTAAATCTAATCTCATTCTCAAGCTTCACTGACCAGCCCTTGATCTCCCACAATGCTCAGAGAAGTTCACAATTCATGTCATCCTTTATTCTCTGCTATAATGAAGATACAATCAGTACTTGGTTGATTGGGAAGGCTATGGGCAAAATAGGAACCTAGGAACCAGTTTATATTCCCACATAACATTGGTCAATACACCCTATAAATATAATACTCATAAACTCTTGTCTTATGATTCTTCCAGCCCCCCTAGGAGTGGGTAATGTTATAGTACTGAACATAGTTGTGCATCCACTATTATTTAAGAGAGAGAGAGAGAGAGAGAGAGAGAGAGTTGGATCAATCTATTGACCTCCAATATCTCACAACTGATCAAATGAATTGGAAAAAAAGATATTCCATATATACTAGCAACTACTTTAACTTGTATTGTTTTACCTTGACTTTTTTTTGTACCACACACACTCTGTTGTGTTTGGCCTCCCCACTCTTAATTTGATCTCTTTGGTAACTTAGTCTAGCTTGTCAATATTTTTTGTCCTCAGCCCTAGGTTTGTCACTGCAGACTATACAACCTTGATTCTATTGTGTCACTCTATGTCACCCATCTCTGAAGTATACCACCCAGGGACCTCTTTAAGAGAGATTTATATTTGACTGTCATCTTGTTGCATTCTGGCTAATACTGTAACTCACAACTTCCTTAGTGAGAAGGACTTTTGTTGGACTTCCATCTTGCCAACCCAGACTGTTTCTCTCTGGTATTCTTAAGAGAGGAACTTCCATTTGCCATTCATCTTGTCTCAGTGGTCCCTCATCACCTCTCACCTCTACTATTACCATAACCACTGAATTGGACACCCAGCATTCACTCCCTTTCTCCTGTCCAGCCTATCTTTTAAACAGTTACCACATTAATATTTTTAAAGCTCAGGACTCAGAGGGAGCTTTTGCCTCGAGGATAAAATACAAACTCCTAGATACAATTTGACCTTGCAGTCAATAAGGAGCAGCTTGAGTTAATTGAGGCTGGAAGTGACATGTTCATATCTGAACTTAGTAAGATCACTTTGGCAGTTGGTATGATGATAAGCTTGAGGCAGAGAGGCCAAATAGGAGGTCATTGCAGTAATTTAAGTGAGAAATGATTGGGCCATGAACTGAAGTGATGACTGTGAGAAAAGACTGGAGATAGATTCAAGAAATGTCATGGAGATAGCAAGAGCAAGATTTGGCAAGTGATTAGATATGAAAGGTGAAGGAAAATATAGGGTCAAGGATATCAGCAAGTTTGAGAATCTAGGATGACTAGAAGGATATTAGTACATTCAACAGAAATAGGGAAGCTTATAATAGGAGTGTGTTTTAGGGGAAAGTTAATGAGCTTTCTTTTGGACATGTTGAGTTTAACATATTTACAGGATATCCAGTTGAAATATCCAATAGGCAGTCAGTAATGTAAGACTAAAGTTCAAGAGAAAGATTAAGGCTGCATGGATCAATCTGATAATCATATGTATAGAATTTATAATTAAAACTGAGGAAGATGATAAAGTAATGAAATGAGACATAGTGAAAGGTAAGAAAATAGGGCCCAAGACGGAGGCTTGTGATACTTTCACAGTTAGTGAGTAGGATATGAATGATAATCAAAAAAAAAGGTGACTTAGAAGTTTCAGACAAATAGAATAATCAGAAGAGAACAGTTATCAGGACAAGCCAGAAAGGAGAAAAAATGAGTCTATGAGTAAAGGGTGCTGAGCAGTATCAAATGCTGCAGAGGTGAAAAAGGATTAAAACTGTTCGATGGGACAAATAAAAGAAACAAATAGAGCAGTTTCAACTGAATGTGGACTCAAGGAAAAGGAAGAGGCTGAAAATCTAGACTAGAATGTTGGTGGTACTTTATGGAAATAGGAAAGTTCAGAGGAGAGGTGGGGATGGGGAGTGGATCACTCAGTCTCCATAGCACTGAATCACAGAGTTCTCCACAGTGATGATTAGATGACAAAAGCTGAAGTGGGGATAGTGAAAATTTGCTTGAACAGCTGCTATGGGCACCACCTCAGTTTCATTAAATTTTAACTTTCCTATCCTAAGGTGGAGTTGAGGGGAGTATGTTATCCTTTGAAGCCAGTGAAGGCTAGATATAGGAGGGAGTGAAGTGGGGACATATAGAAGGGAATAGTGTAGTCATGCTGAAGACAAGCCCACAATTGGTTATAGTAGGAAAAAGCCAGATGTGACTCACCTTCCCACTCCCAGAATGATTGATCACATAACATTTTGGGTCAAGCCATGACACTCTTGGGATTATTCCATGGCACTCCAAAGATACATAGCCCCCACTTTGGAAACCATTGTGCTAGACATTGTAAAAGGAAGTGGAGTAATGGTCGAGTCCTTCTGTATTAAAAGGCCACAATCTACACCTTGCAGCCTACCACTGTGAGTCAAAGAACCCTGATAACATCATAAAAAATTAATGCACAATTTACTTTTGAAACTGATATTCCCTATGAGAAATGCACCCTGTCAGTTTCTTCCATTACTCTATCTTTTCTAAGAAAAATGTTGTCCTGGAATTGGAGTTGACATAAGGAAGAAAGAAGACAGGTATCATGCATCACATATCCACTAAACAGGTTGCTATAGCTTCTTACAACATGCCTGAATGTGTTGGAGATGAGAAGATTGACCAGTGGGTCAGATATTGAAAATTGTTTTGTGGAATAGTGTGAGTGAAAAACTTAAGGTTATAATGATAAAGTGCTAAGAATATTTTTTTCTGTTTATTTCAACCTTTAGAAAGTAAGATCACTGAAGAAGCAAAAGTACAAAAAACAGTTAAAATAGAACTTAGCCTTTGCATTGGAACACATGTAGAGGGAGCCTAAGATTTTACAACTGATGTAGACTTAAGGTTCTCAAAACTTATAGAAACGTTTCAAAGTTTTATGTATTTTCTTTGGTAAAAGGATAGACTTGAAGATAAAATTATATTTTGTAATAGTTTTATAAGAGGTGTGTGTGTGTGTGTGTGTGTGTGTGCATGTGCAGGTGTATGTAGTCAGGAGGACTGAAACATTATTAGTGTGTTACGGTGGCAAAGAATTAAAAATTTTATAGTGGGCGATACAAATAAAAAAAATTTAAAAACCTTAACTGGAAATGAAATAGATCAAAGATTCAGTAATAAATTCAATATTGAAACACAAGGCATCTTAAATATAGAGGATCTGAAAGAGTACTTCAAGGATTTTTGTTATGTAAATCTCATTTCACAAATCTAACATGAGTTAAATATATTAACATTTCTTTTAATAGTATTTCCTGTTGTGTCACAGAAAGAAACTAGAGAGATGCAAGAGACACTAACCTTTTCCTAGAGAACTCAACCCCAACTCAGAGACAGCCACAGATATAGTATTTGGAGTTTAGAAAAAGTCACAACCCAGTCAACAAGAACTTATTAAGTGCCTACTATATTCTCATTTGTGCACATAAGGAGGGGTTAACCTTGGTAAGGATAAAGGTAATCATTGTACATCTATGGAGGCAAATTCTCTAATTGTTAATACAGGCAACAAAAGAACATTTAGAAAACTGATTATAGGATAATAGCTCTAGAGATGGAAGGGGCCTCAGAGTTCATCTAGTATAACTCCTTCCTTTTACAAATGAGAATACTGAGGCCCAAAGAGGTTAAATGATTTGGCTGAGGTCACACAAATAGTAAGAGGAAGGTAGGATTTGAACCCAGGTCTTCAACTCTAATTCCAATGTTCTTTACATTGCACCACACCTCTTCCTGTTCTGTTATGTAAAATGAGGAAGAATTTGTCTCTCCAGTATATAGCATAGTGTCTTCCACATGTTAGTTGAATAATTAATGCTTATTGGATTGGATTGGTGATAGTTTGACTAAATGTTCTTTAATAAACTCTAGTTATAATTATCAGTGCAATCATCATTATCAGCAACATAGCATTTATATAAAACTTTAAAGTTTAGAAAGCACTTTACATATCCTATTTAACCCTCAAAATAACTTTCTGAAGTAGGTGTTATTATTATCCCCATTTACATTACGAGGAAACTGAGGGTAAGAGACATTAAGTGGTTTCCCAGTGTCACACAGTTAATAAGAAACTGGGGTAGGATTTGAACTCATGTCTTCTTTCTGAGTTCAGGTTTAGAACTTCCTAACTGTTTAAGGAATTTTATGGTTGTATTTTATGCCACAGAAACAGAGCAGTTTTTGCAAGGTGGCTCTATTTTCTACAGCATATATGGGGAGTTTCACAGATATCTTGAAATTATCTTGGATTTAGAACAATGATCTCTTAAGGTTCCACAACATCACATCAGTGCATATTTTTCAAAAATGGGGAAAAGTATTATGGAATTGAGAAATAACAGATATGGGAAAGTCAAAAGAACACAGGAAGATTTGTTTGAACTTATGAAGGATAAAGTAACAAGAGAAACAATATACAAAATGAGGAAAATAACATAAATGTTTAAAAACACCAAAAAGCAGCCAAGATGCAATGACTCATCTTGGTCCCAGAGAACACATTCCCTTCATTCAGCAGGGAGGATAGAGCCTGTTGAACTAAATGTTGTATACACTGTTAGACTTGGTCTTTGTGAAAGTCAGTTTTGATTAACTTTTTTTTCTTTATTACTAAAGAAAGTATGTGGTAGAAATTGGAAAGCGACTGGTATAAAAAGTCATTAATGTAACATTAAAAAATAAATTAGGGGAAAAGTGTTGAAGTTAATAGCTATGCCATGTCTGGTAACTGGTCATTTACCAACTTTGACTCAACCTAAGGAGAGACCACAAAGTTGTTTGAGACAGAATCTGGGAGGATTTATAGAGAAAATACTCAGGGATATGTATTACCTAGCATACAGAAAAGTTCTTGCAAAAATGTGTTGTTGTTATATGATTTCAGTCATGTCCGACTTTGTGTGACTGCAGTTGGAGTTTTCTTAGCAAAGATGCTAGAGTGCTTTGTCCTTGCATCCTTCAGCTCATTTTACAGAAGAGAAATTGAAGCAGTGTTAAGTGAATTACCCAAGGACACACAGCTAGTGTCTAAGGCTGGATTTGAACTCAGGTCCTCCTGACTCCAGGGATAGGGCTCTATCCACTTGCAAAAATAGTTTTTCTCAAAAAAAAAATCTTATTTAGACTTTGAAATAGACTCATACCACAGAAATATTCTTTGCATTAATATTTCAAGCAAACTGACACACAGAGAGATAATTTAAAAACCTTTGAAATGAAATCAATTGATTATATTCTTATCAGCCAAAGGAAGATTGAGTATGGGGGGTCAGAGGCTAGTCCTGTGTTCAAGGTATGATGGAAGAAGGAATAAATGACATAATCAAAAAAGATTGAATTTCTAAGCTACAGTGGCAGGGTCAGGGTAGGTAGGGTGTAGATTCTGATCTAGAGTGTTCCCTTCCCCTCACCTGCCCCTTCCTCACCTAAAAAAGATTGCTCAGATCTGGAGGTATTAAAAGTTATGACAACTATTTTCTTACTCCATGAAAGAGGCCATTGGCTCCAAGCTGCAAACAAATTGAAAATCATCAGGAATGACTGTGAAGTAATATAACATCCTGTAATTTTTTATATGGAGATTCACAAAACCATCCCAAATATTTAATATTTTTAACAAGGCTTCATTTTTTAAGAAGCTTTTAAGAAGTTCTGTTAGGAGATAAAGAGAAAGAGAAGACATGCCCTTTCTCTCTTCTCCATTTTACTCCCTCTGTCATTGGATATGAGTGAATCATCAAAATGTTGTAACTCATATGGACATTGTAAGCAAAGACCATCTTAGAAACTAATTTGGCGTCTATGCTTTATGCAATTGACCTGCCTGTGGATTGACTAGTTTAGGGCTAGACCATATTTTCCTCCATCTGTCCCTCCCCCAGCCCACATCTGTGGCCCAATCTCATATATAGAGCAGTGTGATCCTATAAAGAAACCATTCTTTAGAGATGGTGGACAGACAGGTCTGGCTAGGAACAGTAAATATTCTATTCACAATGCTAGGGATAGAAGGTCAACTACCAGACAGAGCATGGATGGGATTTTTTAAGAGTCAGTTTAAGTCAACAAGCATTTATTCGGTGCTAACTCTGTGATAGACATTGTGCTAAGGACTGCATACACAAATCCAAGCAGAAAGAAAGATAATTCCTTCCCTCAAGAATTTTATATTCTAAGGGGGTAGGGGAGGTGACATATTAAAAACGAACTGGAAGAGGAGAGGAGGAGGGATGAAAGTATGATATGGTGGCATTTTAGAGAAATTCTGGGAGGAGAGTCAGGAGTGCAGTCTGGAGAGGGTTGAAGACATAGGTGACCAGAGTGTGATCCTTAAAATGGAGGTTCTAGGAGAAGCCAGCCAATAAGTAGGAGGAAACCCAGAGGTTACTTCCAATGTGTGAATGTCAGACCCAGAGTAAACTTCTAGTTGGAAATATTTCTAGATCACTGTAGAAAGAATTAGAGAAGAGAGTCAAGAGTGCAGCCAACACTTATATAGCCCCTTACAACTTTCAAAGATTTTTTTTTTGTTATGCTATTTAATTGGATGCTCATAGCAAGTTCTCTGAGATAGATATTATAGGCACTGGTATCTCCATTTCACAGATGAGGAAACCAAAGGACAAAGGGGTTAAATAACTTGTCAAAATTTGCACAACTAATAAATGACAAATTACTTCCAATTTTATTGACTCATACGATTATATCTAGAGCTAGAAAGACCCTTAAAAGTAATTGAGTCAGTGGAACCAACATGGCGGGGTGAAAGCAGTGACTTACTTGAGCTCTCCCCCCAAAGCCCTCCAAATACCTAGAAAAAATGACTCTAAACAAATTCTAGTGCAGCAGAGCCCACAAAAAGACAAAGTGAAACAAATTTCCAGCCCAAGACAACCTGGATGGAAAGGTCTATTGTACTGGGCTGGGAGAGGAATACACTTCAATGTGAACTCACAGGCAAAGACAAGGCCTCAGCAAATCTGAAGCAGGCCTCAGAGGACTGAATCATGGGCAGCTGTGGCAGTTTCCAGACTTCTCAACCCACACACACCAAATACAACTTAGAACATCAGTAGGAAAATTCTGTGACTGCGGTGAGAGAGAAACTTGGTCCTAGCCCCAGTCCTGGTGTAGCCCTGTGGTGGCTTCTGCTTCTTGTGCTCAGCCCTCTGACTGAGGGGTACTTGAGTGGTTGATCAGAGGGGGATTGTAGGGATCTTTTTGTTGATGCTGAGGAAGTATTCTCTTGCTTTTTCCTTGCTTGGATCTGTGTCACAGTTCTGGGTGGCAGTCCTGGAGTGAGGAGGAGGGGTAATGTGGTGGAGCTTGTAGTGGTGGTGGAGAGGGAATCCTCCTCACAGTTCCAAGGCAGAAAAGAGTGCTTGTGGTCACTCAGAGAGCAAAGTACAGGCCAGGAAAGGAGTAAATACCTTGCCCCTTATCATACCACCTTGTAAGAACTGAAAATTTACAGGTCCCTAGAAGTATCTCTGAAAACAGCTGCACAAAACCTCCAAAGCTTGGAACAGTACATTCTCCACACTGGAAACAGACCCCTATCTTAACAAAGAGTTTAAAACTCAAGTAATTGGCTAGGAACATGAGCAAACTATGCAAAAAAAAAATAAGTCAGACCACAGAATCTTTTTTTGGTGACAAGAAGATCAAAACATACAACCAGAAGAAGGCAACAAAGTCAAAGCTCCTACATCCAAATCCTCTAAGAAAAATGTGAATCAATCCCAGGCCATGGAAGAGCTCAAAAAGAATTTTGAGAAACAAGTAAGAGAAGTAGAGGAAAAACTGTGAAGAGAAATGAGAGTGATGCAAGAAAATTATGAAAAACAACACCTTGCTAAAGGAGACCCAAAAAAAATACTTAAGAAAATAACACCTCAAAAATAGCCTAACCCAAATGGCAAAAGAGGTTCAAAAAGCCAATGAGGAGAAGAATGCCTTAAAAAGCAGAATTGGTCAAATGGAAAAGGAAGTCCAAAAGCCCACTGAAGAAAAGAGTTCCTTAAAAATGAGAATGGAGCAATTGGAAGCTAGTGACTTTATGAGAAATCAAGGCATTGTAAAACAAAACCAAAAGAAGGAAAAAATAGAATACAATATGAAATATCTCATTGGAAAAACAAATGACCTGGAAAATAGATCTAGGAGAGAGAATTTAAAAATGACTGGACTATCTGAAAGCCATGATCAAAAAAAAAGCCTAGACATCATCTTTCAAGAAATTATCAAGGAAAACTGCCCTGATATTCTCAAACCAGAAGGTAAAATAGAAATGGAAAGAATTCACTGATCACCTCCTGAAAGAGATCCCCAAAGGAAAACTCCTTGGAATATTGTAGCCAAATACCAGGGTTCCCAGGTCAAGGAAAAAATATTGCAAGCAGCCAGAAAGAAACAATTCAAGTATTATGGAAACACAATCAGGATAACACAGGATTTAGCAGCTTCTACATTAAGGGACCAGAGGGCTTAGAATATGATATTCCAGAGGGCAAAGGAGATAGGATTACAGTCAAGAATCACCTACCTGGCAAAACTGAGTATAATCCTTCAGGGGAAAACTGGACATTCAGTGAAATAGAGGACTTTCAAACATTCTTGATGGAAAGACCAGAACTGAATAGAAAATTTGACTTTCAAATACAAGACTGAAGAGAAGCATGAAGAGGTAAAAAGGAAAAAGAAATCATAAGGGACTTATTAAGGTTGATCTGTTTACATTCATGCATGGAAAGATGATATTTGCAACTCAAGAGACCTTTGTTGGTGTTAGGGTAGTTGGAGGGAAAATATATATGTAAAGATAGATAGATAGACAGACAGGTAGATAGATAGATAGATAGATAGATAGATAGAGGGCACAGGGTAAGTTGAAGATGAAGGGGTGATACCTGGAGAATAAAATTAAGGCATGAAAGAGGATTATACTATGAGAAGGAGAAAGGGAGAGGTAGAATGGGGTAAATTGTCTCACATAAAACAGACAAGAAAAGGCTTTTACAATGGAGGGGAAGTGGAGGAAGGTGAGAGGGAATGAGTAAATCTTATTCTCATCAGATTTGGCTTAAGAAAGGAATAGCATACACATTCAATTGGATATGGAAATCTATCTTACCCTACAGGAAAATAGGGGGAAAGGGATAAGAGAGTGGGAGGGTGATAGAGGGGAGATCAGATTGGGGGAGGGGGTAATCAGAAGCAAACACTTCTGAGGAGGGACAGGGTCAAAAGAGAGAATAGAATAAATGGGGGGGCAGGATAGGATGAAGGGAAATATATTTAGTTTTCCACAAAAAAAGTAATTTGGTCTCACCCTATATTTTACAGTTATGAAAATGAAGCCTGGAAAGATTAAGGGATTTACTCTGAGTCATGAGTCAGAGGCAGGATTTGAACCCAAGTTTTACTGACTCAATCTCAGTTCAAACCCAGATTTCTTCTGATTTTCAGGTCCCTGACTCTTCTCTACTATAACATATTACCTCTCAAAATTACTTCTACCAGAGCTCGCTTTCTAAAGAAAACCCCCAGAATGCTAAAGACAAGTCTTTTTTTTTAATGATTACCAATTAAGCTTCCTTAAAGAATCAAGGACCCAGTTATGTCAGTACCATGAAAGGTACTCTACCCAGTTATTTGGCTAATGAAAATTTCTCTTGAAGAGCTCATGTTCTGTTTAGATTTACAGAATCATAGAAGCACAGAATGTCAGAGCTAGAAATGCCTAGATCATATAAACCAACCTCACTAATCTTATATATGAGGAAACTAACGTTTGAAGTCAGGAAGACCTCAGCCTAAATCCTGCCTTAGACACATACTAGTGACATGGCTCTCAGAAAATCACTTAACTTTCCTGAGCCTCAATATTATTATCTTTAAAATGGGGGCAGTGGCATTTGAAGTATTCTAAGTTCCCTTCCCACACTAGCTCTTTCATCCTATGATTCTAAGAAATGGGAAGTGATTTGTCTAAGTCCACATATGTACCTAATAAGTAACAAAGCTATACTTTAAATTGATGCTGACCCCCAGTCTAGAGCTCTTTGCTTACTGCACTATAGAAGCCTGCCAGATTGTGACATTGTTATAAATTACTTCAGCAGGACCTATTCTAGCACAAGGATAATCTAATGACACAAGATAATGTGGTTGGGGAAATTTCTGATAAATTTCTCAAATAGTCTTCCTGTTTTTTATATCCCCCCTCCATCTCAGGCAATTCCACCCATAGGCATGCACTTGCAAAAACTCTGAAATGAAAGGGAGCCAGGCCCCTTTGAGGTTGTTGCTGTGAGACCAAAACTAGGAAATCCAAGGGTGGCATGTTGTACTTTAAGAGATTCAATTAATGGCACTAACCATTCAGTTGGCACTGTGTAAATCCTCTAGTTCTAGTGTTTTCATTGTTGTTTCTGGACATGGGTCAATTGAATTGTTGATCATGTGATTATTTAATGTTCACAGGGTTTTAAGAGTAAATGTGTTAACTGTGGTGTCCTGCATATGTTACAGCTGTGCCCTGCATACTTGAATTCCTTTTCTTTAGTTTCAATGGAATACAGTCTTTTTTTTTTAATAATTCACCCTAATGCAAACCAAGCTTTGTTATTCTACTGTATTATTTAAAGCTGAAGGGGGCTGAGTGGAGGTGACTCATTTGGCTTTTGTGAAACATTGTTATGGGGGGGAAGCAAAACCCAAGCTTATTTATTAAAAGTGATATCATTATAAAGTTATTATATAATGAAAGCTTTGGAGACCCTAAATTAATTTGACATCAAAGTCGAAATACCCAATATATGAGGCTAAGAGTGATGAAAAAGATAAAAAGTTTTTATTAATAACTTGTTGCTTAGTGAATATGAATCAGTTAAATGGTGGACACTCCAAGACAATCTATTCAGACAATCAAAATCCTATGTTTAATTTTAGAGAAGTAGAATTGACTAACCTAAAAAGAAAAATCAAGTCTACATATTTTTAAAGTAGGGAGGTAGTAGGAAATGGGGGGAATTACTGATCTCATCTCCTGTTTCTTTAGAGGCAAGTGTGGCATAGAGAAATGAATGTGGATTTTGGAGTCAGAAAGACCTGTTCAGCTTCCAATTCAGATATCATTAGAGGTTTGACAGAATGCAAATCACTTAAACTCTCAATAAATTACTCTCTCAATCAACAAACATTAATGAAATGCACACTATGTATCAGGGCACTATGCTAGGGGCTAGGGGTACAAATACAAACTAAGAGCCTCCATTTCCTCATCTTTGAAATGGGAGTGAACAAAAACTGTAGTATCTACCTAACAGGATTGTTATAAGGCTCCAATGAGATGATGAAAACAAAGCACCATATACCTGTCAGTTATTATTATTTTTGCTGTTAATATTGTTCTTTTCAGCATTTTCCAATACTACAAATTCTGGCTCAATTTCTGTATTTTAAGATGGGTCCTAGACTTTGAGAGCTTGAGGGTTGAGGACAAATTAGCTAATGTGCTTTCAATGCTTTGTAATCCCCAAAAAACTCTTACCAGGCTGTTATTTTTATGAGAGAATGAATGTATGGTCATCTATAATGAACAGTCACACTATTTCAGGCATGGAGGCCATTGTCACAAAGGCCCAACACACTCAGTCCATATATTATATGTTTGGAAAGCACAGAAATTTACTGATTGCTTTTTATGGTTTCTTTTAGTTTTGTTTCTCTGACCCTTCTTCCTCTAACTTTTCAGTAAATGAAAAATATTATCTTCAAACTCCCCAAATTTCATTTTAACAAAAAATAGAAAGAAAAGAGATAGAGGTAAATAAGTGAAAATGAGTGAAATCTCAGTACTGCTCTCCCTCTCCCAGTCTACTCTAGACCAAAGAAGGAGCAAAGAAAAGTTTTATTTTGCATCAATAGCACAAAGTGTCATGAGATGCCTAATGATTTCTCATTATGAATTCCTGCCATTTTTGGGACAGCCCTTCAGGACATTAGGGATATTGCATTCCAGCAGAATCTAATCTCTTTGAAGAAAAGATCCAGTTTTTGGGTTTTTTTTTTATCCCCATTGATGAGCCCTGTGTCTTGCTCATATCAGATACTTAATAAATACTTGGTGAATTGGGTTGAAATGGGACCATAATTATGAAATTAACACTCCAATGAGAAGGTAAGGACTCAATTTTCTTAAGTCATCTTTGGACTTCTCCAACCCATGCCCACTTCTGTCAGTCCCTCTACTTCCTACCCCAGACTGATATGTTGGGCCTATACTTTCCATAAAGACTCCTTTACCAAGGTAGGACTTAGACAGACTATAGATTCCTTCTCTTAATTCAGAAGTCCAAGATAGTCCATTGTTTGAGGGTCAGATCTTAGTTTTCATGGTCTATTGTCTTCACCACACTGGAAATACACAAGGCATGGCAATTGCTAGGTGTCTCTAAGGGAAATCAATCTGGACAGCATACATCACTTTGCCAACACAGGTCTGTGTAGTTAAATCTATGGTTTTTCCAGTAGCAATGTATGGCTGTGACAATAAGACTACAAGGAAATCTGAGTGTCATGGAATCAATGCCTTTGAATTGTGGTGCTGGAGAAGACTTTTGAGAGTTCCTTTGATAACAAAGAGATCAAATTAGTCAATACTTAAAGAAATTAATTCAGACTATTCATTAGGTCAAATACTGAAGTTAAAGCTTAAGTTCTCTGGCCACATAAAAAACAGATAGGACTCTTGGAAAAGACTCTGATGTTAAGAAAGATTGAGGGAAAACAAAAAGGGGACAGCAAAGGATGGATAAATAATGTTATGGAAGCAACAAACATGAGCTTAAATAGACTTTGAGATAGGAAAGGGATAGGCATGCTATGTTTCATGGGGTCATGAAGAGACAGACATGATTGAACAACAAAAAGTGGGAAATAAAAAACCCCACCTTCAATATATTCATTGGTCAGTACATAAACAGAAAATAACACAATCTAAGTGACATAAACCCTATCTTCCTTCTCCTTCCTTTCTTCTTTTCTTTCTGTTTTCTTTCCTTTAATTCATCTTCCTTCCCTTCCCCTCTCCTCCCCTCCCCCCTCTCCCTTCCCCTCCTCTCCCTTCCTTTGCCTTCCCTTCCTTTGTTTTACCTTTTCTTCTTTTCTTATTGCTTTGCTTCCTTCTTGCCTTCTTGCTTTCCATAGTACAGTGGACAGAATGTTGTATTTGGAGTCAGAAGACAAAATCTTGGCTTTGTCACTTTCTACCTATATGATCTTAGGTAAGTCATTTAACATTACTGGGCTTCAGTTTCCCCATCTGTAAAATGAGGATTTGAATTAGATGTCTCTGAGATCTCTTCAAGTTCTATATCTATGATCTTATGATCCATATATTCATTTTTCTCCTTTTCTTCTTTCCTTTTTTTCTTTCCTTCCTTCCTTCCTTTCTTTTTTTTTTCTTTCTTTCAAGGAAAGAACACTGAGTTTAGAGTCAGTGGAAATGGAAACTTTGTGACTTACTCTCTATGAGACCTTGGGTGAGTCACTTAAACTTTCTAAGCAAGTCTAGATATCCTCTAATATCCTTCCAGCTCTAAATCTGTGAACCTGCCTGCCTGTCTGGTATACTGCTATGGTATAGTGGAAAGGCCACTGTATTTGGAGTCAGAGGAAAATTCTGGTTCTGCTACTTACTTCCTATGTGATGCTGGACAAATCACTTAATCTCTTTGGGCCTCAGTTTCTTCATCTATAAAATGAGGAGTTGAACTAGATGTCCTCCAAGATTGCTTCGAACTCTAAATCTACAATCATATGATTCTTTCTTCCTTGCTTCCAAAATGTTTGTTGTATTGAATTGGACTGGATCTATGGCAATAGAAGTTAGTTGTCTTCTTTCTTTCTTTCATTAATGAATGTGTATTGAATTTGATTACAACCATGGCTATCAATCAATTAACCAATAAGCAAACATTTCTTAAACATCTATTACTTCTGGCCTTGGTACTAGGTGATGGGATACAAATAAAGAAATAAAAAACAATACACACACACACACACACACACACTCAATACAAGGCACTTTTGAAGGTCAAGACACTAGAGACTTGGAAGTGGGGATAAGAAAGGCTTTATGTAGATAGATAATGTCACTTAAAGTAAGTCTTAAAGGAAATAGTTCTAAATGGAAGGAGTAAAAAGGGAGTTGATTTTAGGAATAGGAGGCAGTTAATACAAAGCCATGGAGACAGGAGGTGGACTATCTTGTATAAGAAACAGCAAGAAATCCAGAGTGACTAGCCAGGGGTGGTGAACCTGCAGCCTTGAGGCCACTTGGTCTTCAAGTGCAGCCCTTTGACTGAATCCAAACTTCACAGAACAAATCCCCTTAATAAAAAGATTTGTTCTGCAAAACTTGGACTCAGTCAAGAGGCTGCACCCAAGGACCTAGAAGGCCACATGTGGCCTCAAGGCCTCAGATTTCTCACCCCTGAACTAGATTATATAGTATGTAGATAATGATAACAAGAATAAGAACAAAAAATTACATAGCATTTTAAAATATATGGGTAAATATGTTCATATATATTATAAATAGATAGAATGAATGGAAATCATTTGTAACAAGGCTTGAAAGTAGGTTGGGTCCTGGTTGTGAAGGACTATCAGTAAGAATAGAACTTTAATTTGATCCTAGACTTAAGAGGAACCTACTGGATTTTGTTGAGGAGAGAAGTTAAATGGTCAGAGTTGTACATTAGAAAAATCACTTTTTCAGCTGCATAGAGAACAAATTGCAGAAGGTAAAGACAATGCAGAGAAACCAGTGAGTAGGCTATTGCAATAGTGAGAGGAAATGAGACTGTAAACTATCACGATAGCTGAATATGAGTAGAGACCAATGGACTTTCCTTTCTTTTTTGATTGAGTGCCTGTACTGGGCCCAGAATTTTTTCTAGACACTCTGAAAGAACATAAAAGAAGTTTAAGGTAGAGTCCCTACTTTCATGGAGCTGAGGATCAAACTTGGGAGGAAAAGGTACATACATAAAGTAACTAGAAAAAATTTAGGCACTTCTAACAAATGACAAAAGACAAAGCAGAGTCTAAAGCTGGTCATTCAGGCATGATTGATTTATCATAGATACCAAACACAAGGACAGGAGAAAGATTAAAAACAATGTATAAAGCAAAACAAACTGAAGGACATGTGAGTGATTATAAACAAGCTAAGCTCTCAATCAAACAACCATATTACAAACTAGAATTTAAGTTGCTCTTTTCAACAGAAGTGGTTATTAAATTAACTTTATTTAGGGAGCTAAATGTTTCAGGCTATGTTCAGTAGCTCTTTCACTGTCTTGTCACAGTGAAATTCTATCCATTTCTATCTAACTTAAGGAAAAAAGTACATATATTAAATGTGTATATATATACATATATGTATATATATACACATACATGTAAATATATATATATATATGTACATATCCATATGTGTGCTCATATATTCATGCAAGGATAACCCAGTAATCAAAATTAGCATGGTTAACAAAGACAGTATTTTTTGGGTAGGTATAATTTTGTTTTTTATGTATATACATGTACATGTATGTACATACAAATAACACAGAATAGTTAACTATTTAATTCTTAAACAGCTGCTGTTTTTTCAAAGCACAAGGACAAGTTTATCACTGAGATCACAGTATTTTATCAGCTTCCTCATATTATCAATGTTTCCACTTTTTGTTAATATCTGCTAAAATTCTTTATCTCCCTTGTCTGTTATTTTTAATTTATGGAATAAAACAAGCATTTCCATAATATGGTACAATAAAAAAGATGATTGCATATAAAACTATAAATCTACTATGTACAAATTGCTATTCTTTTCAAATATACAACAAAATTTTCCTGTAAATTTCTTTTTCTTCCCTCCCTGCTCCCACTCTTGAGATGGCTACCATGAGACATGAATAGGGGTGTGTGTGTGTGTGTGTGTGTGTGTGTGTGTGTGTGTGTGTGTGTAAAATTATTCTGTACATGTTTCTGATTATCAGGTCTTTCTCTGGGTGCAAATAGTGTCTTTCTTTATATGTCCTTTATAGTTAATTTAGGTATTTATAATAGTCAAAATAACTTATTTCTTCAAAGTTGCTATTAAAACAATATTGCTGTTACTGTATACAACGTTCTCTTGGTTCTGCTCTTTTTGCTCTTCATTATTCCATGCAAGTCTTTCCATGTTTTTTTTTTCTAAAATCATTGAGCTCATCATTTCTAATAGCACAGTATTCCATCACAATCATATATCACAACTTGTTCAGCCATTTCCCAATTGAGGGGCATCCTTGCGATGTCCAGTTCTTTGCTACCATGTTAGAACATAGAGGTTATTTTCTCTTTTGTCTAATTAACTTCAGAAATAGAACAAGTAGTGGTATTGTTGGGTCAAAAGGTATAAATAATTTAATAACTCTTTGGGCATAATTCCAGATTGCTCTCCAAAATGGTCAGACCAGTTCACAATTCTATCAACAATGAATTAGTTTCCCAATTTTTCCACATCCCCTCCAACATTAGTTACTTTGCCCTTTTATCATTTTAACCAATCTGCAAGGTATAAAATGATATCTCAAGGTTGTTTAAATTTGCATTTTTCTAATCAATAATGATTTAGAGCACTTTTTTCATATGACTATAAATTGTTTTTATTTCTTCTTCAGAAAAATTGCTTTTTCTTATTCTTTGACCATATATCAATTGGGGAATGACTCACATTCTCATAGACTTGACAAAGTTCTTTATGTATTTTAGATAGGAGACCTTTATCTGATAAACTGTGTATAAAAATTTTTCCCAAATTTTCTGCTTTCATTCTGATGTAGCCTACATTTGTTTTATGCGTTCAAACCCTTTTTAGTTTAATGTGATCAAAATGATCCATTTTACACCTAACTTTGTTTTCTATATCTTGTTTATTGATAAATTATTTGCCTATTCATAAGTCTGAGAAGTAATTTGTCCCATGTTCTTCTAATTTTCTTGTAAAATCCCTCTTTATATCTGTGTCATGTATTCATTTTGACTTATCTTGGTAAATGATCCATTGAAGTACTAGGTTAATAAGGCCTCAAAGAAGAAAAAATGCTATAGTTTGTGGGTTACATTCCACCAAAAGAAATAAAACAAACCAAAGTACATTCCATATGACACAAAATATTTATAAGTGATAAGGTCCCATGACAATTTCCCCATAAAGATATTTTGGCATATTAAACTATTTGATGTCATTAAAGCAAGTTACATTCTGTTACATACACATTGTATACACCTGTACACATACACATGGCTGAATTAGAGAGATATTAAAGAAACGAAATCCTATAGAAATGGATTAGTACCAAATATAGTATATCTTTGCATCTGATTGATAACAGGTAAAATTATATCCTCCAAATCATAATTCCATACAAGAAACATATTGCCTCCCTCCCTTCCCCCTACACACACACATCCACACACAAGTGATCCACTAAAGGCAAATGTGATGTACTGGAAATAGAACTAGACAATTAATTAGGAATTATGTGACCTTTGATAAGTCACCAAACTTCTCTAGTAATTTATTTCCTCAGTTATAAAAAGGGGTTAATGATTGTGATATTTCTTACTTCATACATTTGTTGTGAGCAGAATCCTTTGTAAACTTTTAAGTGCTACATAAATGTGAATTATTATTGTTGTTGTTAGTAAAGAGTCTGTTTCTAATGATCTATAAGATCATTACCAGCTCTAACATTCCATGGAGTTCCTTATAGTTTCTCAAATAGCATTTTTAAGCTTGGTCTATATACCTTAGGCAAAGCAAAGTGTTGTCTTCACCATTTTTCCATTTGTAAGTAATTATATGAGAAGCTTCATTGCCTAATATGGCTGAAATTCTGAGTTTATTTTGACATTTTTGGTCCCAAATAGTAACTGTTTCATAGTATAATCCTCTTTTTGTATTTAAAAATCTGTAATGTCATATGTGTGTGTGTGTGTGTGTGTGTGTGTATTTTTTCCCACCTACTTTTTTGTTTATGTGTACTCATCATGCAGAAAAGAGCTATATATTCAGGGTTTCCAAATAAGACTTTTAAGGAAGTTAACTTAACTAGAGTGTTTATTTAAAAGAGTACTCTCTCCATTAGAAATACTGGGAGTAAGGGGAAGCTAGGTGGCACAGTGGATAGAGCACCAGCCCTGAAATCAGAAGGACCTGAGTTCAAATCCGGCCTCAGACCAAACATTTGACACTTACTAGCTATGTGACCCTGGGCAAGTCACTTAACCCCAATTGCCTAAAAAAAAAAAAAAGAAAGAAATACCAGGAGTACAAGGCTATGTAATCATAAAACTTCAATAAACAACAGCTATTTACTGAATTAGCAAATCAAGATCTGTAAGTCTTCCAGGGAAAGGATCATACCATCAGATACGTAGAGTTTAAAATAACTTCAGAGGTCCAACCCTCTCATTTTTTCACATGAGGAAACTGTGGTTCAAGGAAGTAAAGTGACTTACCCTAGGTCACATAGTATGCATAGTATGCATGTCACATATATGTGAGATATCAGAAAAGCAAGTTACCATGATCTCTGTGATTCCATTATTTGTTCTGGGACTCTATACCCTTTGCCCAACTCAGAGTTTCCACTTCCAAGAAACTCTCTTCTTTTTGTACTACTTAAAAGTAAGATCTATCTCTACCTGAAAATTCTACTTATTTAACCAGAATTCTTTAAGGGGGCAATTATCCCCTCGGTTTAACTTAGGTATTTTTGAGAGCACATTTGCCCTTCTAGGTTAGTGGAGCATTTGGCAAATTCCTGCTGCAATGAACTCAGTGAGACCCTGGTGACCTAGGAGAATGGATGGTCTTCCAATTCACACCCAGGGAATAATTTACACTCCAGGAGAATCTGTTTTATGCAGGCTGTGTATTTATTGGAGCAATGCAACAGATGCACAGTATATTATACCTTTTACTATATTTCCTTATGTTTAATTGTAACTTGCCTCTAGAAAGAAGATTAAAAAACATAGCAGAGTGGGGGAAGAAAGATATTCAGAAAAATAATTCTGATCATAAGCATGCAGTCTCTATAGAAACCATGATGTTGGAAAAGGGTTTGCCATTTCAATGATCAAGTTAATGAAGGTATCATTAGAAGATCTCTCTTCTAACACAGTGATTTTTGCACATATTACATTTTTATGGCTTGAGCTGTTACTTTGCTAATTTAGAATTTTACACGTGAAATGTTTAGAATCAGAAATCCCTGCATTCCATGGGGGAGAAACATGCAATGGAGAGAATTTCAGATAAATAATTTTCCATATTTAGAGCTGAGCCATTATGTTGTGGGGAGAAATTTTAATGAAAGCATACTTAGAAAGAACTGAATGTTCTACCTTTGTAACATAAGGTAGACATAACCCGGGTGTTACTCAGGTTTGGTTATAATCTGTGAGAACGCATGAGTGTTACATTAGCTAGGGAAAACATTCTCAAGTTCCGGAAAACAACAGCAGCATATGGAATATTACAAGTGGGAATTAAAAAGGAAGAAAAAAAAAACTGGTCCCCACCAACAACAAATAAAAGGCTATGGAGTTCAACTATGTTTTCTAGTTAGGATGCACAGCTATACCTCTCCCAAATTCCATGACTCACTGACAATGAAGATTCTCTTGCCTTTGCTAAGAAATGTGTGAGCCTCCATTGGGAGAGAGAGAGAGAATGCCTGCCTCTGTAGACTCCCAAAGTAGGGGTCAGTGACTGACACCTGGCTCTGTGTACACACAGAAGTAATACATTTTTTGAGTTGAGGCTGGTCACTTTGCCCACAGAATAATCCTCAGGAGGCTTGTTCAGTCTCTCCCTTCAATTTAGAAAGAGCAGTGACTGGTGGCAGACTTATTCTCCTTCCCTGAGGATTGGGTGGAGAGGGCTATGCATTTTTTTATCTGACCCTTTGCTTCCCAGAATAAATTCAAATAGGGATGTTTTTATATATTTACTTGAAATCTGGTCCTCCATTTTAGCTTTGATAATAGCAAATGTTTTTGTCATTTTCTAGCAATAGTGTGAGCTATTTTTTAACTGAATTTTCAGTTTAAATTAGTTAACTTTTTTTCTAAGTTGGATATTGGGGGTGTGTGTGTGTGTGTGTGTGTGTGTGTGTGTGTGTGTGTGTGTATTTTGCCTCCTACAAACTTTTCTCTGAATAACATTTTCAGTATCAGGAAGCATCATGTTCATTGGTATTTACTGACTGAGTGATATAAATGCTGGAAACTGGGAGCAGATACAAATGAGAAGTAGAAAATGAACCAAATTATGCTCTTCAGATATATAGCATTTACTAGGCCTGAAGTCATAGAGAAGATATTTTAAGTTTCTCATTACTTGACATGCAAAGTGTCTGATGGGATTACTTTACCTCTCTTAGTTGACATGCAAGTTCTCCCATTACACAGAGGGTATTTGCATGGCTCTTTGTCTTGGAAATAAGTGTAAATTCTTGTCCTCAGATGCTTCTCAGAAATAACAATAGCAAAGGCACATTGTAAAATACAGCTCTCCTTTCTTCTGTCAATTCAATTAAGAAGGTCTACATTTATCATGAAGTACTCTTAGGTAGCAACATTAATATTAATTAAAAGATATTCATGGCCCACTTGCAAGGGAAATGTTTGAACACCCTGAAGTTTGGCTTGAAGTTCTACTTATATAATGCCATATTTCAACAGCACACATAGAAATTGAAACATTCTGACTACAGCACTGGGAGAAACAAAAGGAATCTATTCTCTGTGCCCTTCACTTCACATTCCAAAGGGAAAGATGTGTAGCTTTGAAATACAACATTTCCATTTAGGGGGAAAAATATTGAAGTGTCAGTAGTGAGCAGTTGGCAGCAGCACATTTATTATGAGCTTGCCTAATGAATGATTTTCATCCCACTAGGACTCAAATGACATCTACTCAAAAACCTTAGTCATTAGAAGGTGAATCTCTGTGGCAAAATGGTGCCATTGACTGGAGTTTATAAATGTTGGCAGGAATTCCTTTTGATAGAAGATCATAACCACTACTATGACTACACCAAGATTGTGATTCTAAATGTTGTTTAAATCATTTCCATCCTCCAGATTAAGAATTCAGACTTGCACATCCATGTCCACCCAAGAGTCAAGGGCTATAGATTTTCCTCTTAGGAAAATAAATTTTAATATCTACTGTCAACCTACAATCCACTTTTTTTCACATGTAGTTGAATTTTGTTTTTAATTTATGGAATAAAACAAGCATTTCCATAACATAGTACAATAAAAAGATGATTGCATATGAAACTGTAAATCTACTATGTACCACTTGCTATTCCTTTCAAATATACAACAAAATTATCATGTAAATTTCTTTTTTTTTCTTCCCCCTCCAGAGATGGCTACCATTGGACATAAATAGGCATATAAAATCCACTCAATGTCATAAACAATATAAATTCAGTGACCCCTTGTGCTTCAAACACAGCAAAGAAGCATAGCTTTGACCTGGGTACACTTGTGCCCTCTGGATGAAGACATGAAAGAGGAAACATGCCTAGGGAACTATGTAAAGTCAGGACAATTCACACTTCTAGGACTCTGTCCTATCAAAAACCCCTCTCTCCCTTTTAAATGACCAGTTGTCACTTTCACTGCTGTACTGAAAGCTGGTGGGGCTAGCCTGTCTACTCTTACGTCACTTTCACATCTTATGGTAATTTTGCTTTCTGCTGAGCCTCTTCTGGTGCCATCTGCTGGTAAGTGCTCAACTGCAGCTATTATCTGTCTTTTCCTGAAGGGAAAAGACATCAGCTCTTTTAACTCATGGCTCTTTTGTGAATCAGAGTCACAGCCACACTCAGTCATCAAGTCAAAGTACTTGTAGGTTTAAATTAAGTCTTATTTTTTGAACTTCTTTGCTTGTGTCTGAGCTGATGCCCTTTGTGGTCAGTCAGGTATTTGGGCTTTCAATTTCCCTATGGAAATACCTTGCCTCTCGTTAATAACATGGTTGCATGTAAATCTCACGAGGAGTTTTCTTTGGCAAAATTAGATGGTTGGGGTTAATCAGCCTTTGCAATCCTTTCCTACAAACATCAAAATCATTTTTCTCCCTACAATAGGACCTTTAAATTTTCTATCAGTGGACTGGATTTTGGGCCCAGTTCCATAGTTAATCTATACTAAGAACTCTGTGGAATTAGTTTGTTACAAATAAAATGATGAAGCTTTTGGAATCTGAGCCCCAGATTCATTTCCTAGCTCTGTCACATATTACCATAACTTGAGCTAATCATACACTCTTTTTACCTTAATGTCCTAATTTTTTAAGTGGAATATTTGGCTCAGATAGCCTCTAAGGTTCCTTCTAGCTGTAAATATATGTTTGGATTTTCTCCTCCATAGAATGAACAAGAAACCATGGCTCCAAATTCTCACAGAAAATGAGAATTCAGAATTTGGGAATGACTTTTTAATATTTTTTTCTTATTTTTGGTTTTCAACATTCACTTCCACAAGATGTGGAGATCCAAATTTTCTTACCATCTCATCCCTCCCCCCACCCCAAGATGGCATGCATTCTGAATACTCCTCCTAATCTACCCTCCCTTCTATCTCTCACCCCCTTCTCTTATTCTCTTCCCCTTCAATTTTCCTGTAGGGCAGGATAGATTTCTATACCCCATTTCCTGTATTTCTTCTTTCCCAGTTGCATGTGAAAAAAATTTTTAAACATTTGTTTTTAAAATGTTGGGTTCCAAATTTTCTCCCTCCTCCTTTCCCATGCACCCTCATTGAGAAGGCAAGGAATTCAATACAGGTTATACAAGTGTAGTCATGTAAAACACTTCCATAGTAGTCATGTTGTGAAAAATTAAGTATATTTCCCTTAATCCTACCTCACCCCCCATTTATTCCTTTCTCTCTTCTGACCCTGTCCCTCCTAAGACATGTTTGCTTCTGATTACCCCCTCCCTCAATCTGCCCTCCCCTCTATATCATCCCCCTGCTCTCTTGTCCTCTCCCCCCCATTTTCTTGTAGTGTAATGTAGATTTCCATACCCAATTGAGTGTAAGCCAAATCCAATGAGAATAAGATTCACTCATTCCCTCTCACGTTCCCCAATTTCCCCACCACTCTAAAAGCCTTTTCTTGTCTGTTTTATGTGAGATAATTTACCCCATTCTACTTCTCCTTTTCTCATTCTCCCGGTATAATACTCTCTCACCCCTTAATTTTATTGTCTAGACATCACCCCTTCATCTTCAACTCACCCTGTGCCCTCTATTTATCTATATATCTATAGACATAAGTATAATTGTTTCCCTCCAACTACCCTAACACCAACAAAGGTCTCTTGAGTTACAAATATCATCTTTCCATATAGGAATGTAAACAGATCAACCTTAATAAGTCCCTTATGATTTCTCTTTTCTGTTTACCTCTTCATGTTTCTCCTGAATCTGGTATTTGAAAGTCAAATTTTCTATTCAGCTCTGGTCTTTCCATCAAGAATGCGTAAAAGTCATCTATTTCACTGCATGTCCATTTTTCCCCTGAAGGATTATACTCAGTTTTGCTGGGTAGGTGATTCTTGACTGTAATCCTATCTCCTTTGACCTCTAGAATATTATATTCCAAAGTCCTCTGGTCCCTTAATGTAGAAGTTGCTAAATCTTGTGTTATCCTGATTGTGTTTCCACAATACTTGAATTGTTTCTTTCTGGCTGCTTGCAATATTTTCTCTTTGACCTGGAAACTCTGGGATTTGGCTACAATATTCCAAGGAGTTTTCCTTTAGGCATCTCTTTCAGGAGGTGATCAGTGGATTCTTTCCATTTCTATTTTGCCCTCTGGTTCTAAAATACCAGGGTAATTTTTCTTGATAATTTCTTGAAAGGTGATGTCTAGGCTCTTTTTTGATCATGGCTTTCAGATAGTCCAATAATTTTTAAATTCTTTCTCCTGGATCTATTTTCCAAGTCAGTTGTTTTTCCAATGAGATATTTGACATTGTTTTCTAATTTTTCATTCTTTTGGATTTGTTTTACAGTGTCTTGATTTTTCATAAAGTCACTAGCTTCTAGTTGCTGTATCCTAATTTTTAAGGAAGTATTTTCTTCAGTAATCTTTTGGACTTCCTTTTCCATTTGGCCAATTTTACTTTTTAGGGCATTCGCCTCATTGGCTTTTTGGACCTCTTTGACCATTTGGGTTAGGCTATTTTTTAAGATGTTATTTTCTTCACTATTTTTTTTCTGGGTCTCCTTTAGCAAACTGTTGACTTGTTTTTCATGATTTTCTTGCATCACTCTCCTTTCTCTTCCCAGTTTTTCCTCTACTTCTCTTATTTGCTTCTCAAAATCCTTTTTTGAGCTCTTTCATGACCTAGGACTGATTCATATTTTTCTTGGAGGCTTTGGACATAGCAGCCTTGACTTTGTTGTCTTCTTCTGGTTGTATGTTTTGATCTTCTTTGTCACCAAAGAAAGGTTCTATGGTCCGCCTTTTTTTGCGAAGCATGTTCATGATCACAGCCAATTACTTGAGTTATAAATTCTTTGTTAAGGTAGGGGTCTGTTTCCAGTGTGGAAAATTTACTGTCCCAAGCTTTGTGGTTTTTGTGCAGCTGTTTTCAGAGATACTTCTAGAGACCTGTAAATTTTCAGTTCTTCCAAGATTGTATGATCAAGGGCAAGGTGTTTACTCCTTTCCTAGTCTCTGCTTTAGTCTATGAGTAACCACAAGCACTCTTTTCTGTCTTGGAACTGTGAAGAGGATGTCCTCTCTACCACCACTACAAGCTCCACCACTCCAGCACTCCTCCTTGCCCCAGGGCCACCACCCAGAACTGTGACCTAGACTTAAGCAAGGTCAAAGCAAGAGAATCCTCCCCCAGTAGAGAGATCCCTGAAATCCCCCTCTGATCAGCCACTTGATTCCCCCTCGGTCTTTGTGCTGCAGAAGCAGCCACCACCCCAGGGCCATGCCAGGACTAGGGCTGGGACTGAGCTTCCCTCTCACCTTGGTCACAGATTTTTCCTACTGATCTTAAGACTTAAGACTAAGTTGTCTTTGGCATATGAGAAATCTGGAAACTGCCACTACTGTGGGTGATTCAGTCCTCTGAGGGCTGCTTCAGTTTCACTGAGGTGCCCAAGCCAAACTGCATTCCTGTCCCCACCTGGCATGATAGACGTTTCTGATCAACCATCCAGGTTGTCTTGGACTAGAAATTTGTTTCACTCTCATTTTTTGTGGGTTCTGTTGCTTTACAATTTGTTTAGAGCCTTTTTCTTAAAGGTATTTGGAGGGGTTTGGGGGAGAGCTCAAGCAAGTCACTGCTTTTACTCTGTCATCTTGGCTCCACCCTCCTGGGAATGACTTTTGTAGTCACTAATGTCATATACATCACCAAAAATTCAGGACTGGTGAGCATACATTTTGGAACAAAGTTATTCCCACCTCCCATAATTGATGATGATGATGATGATAACAGTTATATAATGCTTTAATGTTTGCAAAGAACTTTGCATATGTTATCTTATTGGATACAATAACCCCACGAGGTATGTATTTTTACTATCTCTATTTTACAGATGAGGAAACTGAAGTGGAAAGAAATAAGTGAGTTAATAATAATATTAATAATAGTTAACATTTAAATAATGCTTACTATGTGCCAGCACAATGTTAAGTTCTTTACAATGGTTATCTCATTTGATTCTCATAAAAATTTTCAAGGTAAGTACAATTATTATCCCCAATTTACAGATGAGGAAAACAGAGCAAACAGAGGTTAAGTGACTTGCCCCAGTTTACACAGAGGGTATCTGAGGCAGGATTCAAACTCAGGTCTTCCTAACCCCAAGTTCAACATTTTATCCATGCACACAGGTACTTTATTAGATGCTTTGTACTGGAAATTGTGGAATCAGAGGTGGAAGAGACCTCCAAGGTTGAATTTGAACCTGAACAAGTATTCCCTCTTCAAGCACAGAACCATAGAATCACAGGATCTCAGGGATGGATGGAACAACCATTTCCTTCCAAGGACTTTTGGGGTTTTTCCTCCCTTTTTCTTTATATCAAGCCTAAATCTGCTTCTTTATAACTTTCACCCATTGTTTATGGTTCTACATATTTGAGACAAAAAGAACATGTATAATCCTTCTTCCACATAGCATACCTTAAAACACTTAAAGACAAGTACCATGGCCACTCCTGCAACCTTCCAGTCTTCCCTTTTCTAAGCCACATGTCTCCAGTTTCTATGAATGATCTTTATATGCTATAGTATTGAGGCCTCACCTATCCTTGTTGGCTTTTTCTGGACTCTTTCATGTTTGTCGGTGCCCTTACTAACATATAGCTCCCAGGACGAAACATAATATGATAGACATGAATAACCAGAGGAAAGTTCTTTGGGAACATCCATCACCTTCTGTTCAAATAGGGAGATGCACAATGTGAGACTTGACTTAAACACCTTAAGACTAAACATCTCATGCTGTATATATTGAGCTAGCCAAGGACTTTAAAGTGAAATGACAGTTATCATTTTATAATGGAATGTTATAAAGCTACCCCTCTATACCCATTAACCTCTCACTACAAGCACACACACACACACACACACATTCACGCATTCTACCTGCACTGGAAAAATATCTTCTTAGGACTATGACTCAGAAATCTTAATCCTAAGCTTTAATATTTTAGGTAGAGCAAGGTCCAGTCCTTCCCTAAGAATATCAGCTCAACTAAAGAGAAAAAATGTCCTAACACCTCAAAAAGGTGAAATAGGATGACAAGATGTTGAAGCTAAACAGAACATAGAGATGATTTATAAGGTGATTTCGGACATCATCTAGTTCAACCTTATCCAAATCTTGAATTCATTGATAATATTTCTGACAAGTGTCCTCAAAGCCTCTGAATTTTTCAGGTGAAGACACTGAGTGCTAGAGAAGTTAAGTGCCTTCTTTGTATCACATAGAATGAGGGTACAAACTTAATTATGCAAGCACATCCAAACCTAGACAAATAATGGGGGAAAAAGAGAATTTAGGAATATATTTTCCAAAAGTAAATGAAAAACAGATTGCTACTCATTGGATTAATTTAGCATATAAAAAAAGACTTCTGAATACTGAAAAACTATCATCCTGGAAAAGTTAGAAAGAAGAAAAATTGACTTTAGTTGCAAAGCCTTTTTCTTCAAGCAAAAGATGAGCATGTCTAGTTAAAGCAAGATATATATTGACTTAAATCCACCAGGATATGTTAGTTTAAACTGAAAAATTCAAGAGAAAATGACTGTTCCACTGTAGGTTAGTGAACTGAGGTTTAATCTGATGAGTGACAAATCAGTCTAGTGGAATAAGGTGTCTGTTAGAAAAAGAAGAAAAAAAATGACTGAAATCTTATAGTTTTTAAATCCAGAGGTTTTTATACTCTGGTCAAATTTTCAACATGTTTGAAAGGCAAAAAATGAAGGAAAATCAAGGATGATTCTTATTTTTTTTTAAATATAGATTTATGGTTCGATGACCGTAGATTCTTTTACTTTAGTAATCTCTAAGATATTGACAGAAATGGTATTGGCTAAACTAAAAATAATTGAAAACTAGAAAGAGTAAATAACAAAGTAACCACAACTGTGTTGTGTGGATTAATTGATATTTTCACAGACGAGAGGTAAAATAGAGTTCCCAAGTCTGCAATATTGAGAAGTAGACTTGAATCTGCTCCCAAGATGCAGCCAACCCACAAACCCCTACTTGAGAAGTCAGACAAGAGGCTCATCTACCTGTCTTTCTTTACCACGTGTTCAGTACAGCAACATGTAAGAAAACAGGAAGGTAGATAAGCAAGTGAAGGAGACTGAGAGAAATGTATCATCAATTACAATCATAGATGAAGACTAAGAGGATTAAGCTTCTCATGTAACAATAATTAGGAGCTCTGTTGTAATCTTTCATGCCCAGTTATTGGAGAATCCCATCCCCTACAATATGATGATGACATCACGGTAACTCTCCTTAAAGAATGCCACAGACCTGCCATCTTGTCCAAAATGGCTCCATTCACAGAACTATAAAGTCAGGCAGTTCTTTATGAACTAAAAATCAACTTGAAGATCAAGGTCACTTATTGCCCCCAAAGTGAAATCCATTTAACAATTGAATATGTTATTTAAAGATCAGGTCAGAAAATCATCATCATATTCTCTCATCTCATATGTGATTATCAGATGAGATATTTAAAGGTGAAAAAAAAAGCCAAAAAAATGGAGTTTAATACCTTTGCAAAACTAGCTAAGTGTAGGGTGACTCTGAGCCCCAGACTTATCCTCCTCCTAGCTTTACTTCAGATTTTCTAGACTTTGCCACCATTCTTTAGCTGCCTTCTTACCCTCAAAATTCACACAGTGTCTGTGGCCTCCTCATCCTGCAACATGGCTCTGCCTTCTCCCACTGGTGAGCTCCTCCCATAACTTCCATTTTTTTGAAAGAGCTCAAGATACTATCCATGCTCTCATATTCGTATGTCTACTCCTTTTCAACTCAAAATATATTTATCATCTGTTAGAATGCAATTTCCTTGAGGTAAGTAACTGACTTTCTTTTTTATTGGTATTTGTATCTCTAGTGCTTAGCATAGTGCCAGACACAAAGTAAATGCTTAATGAATACTTGTTGACTGACAGACTACTGGAAATATGTACAGATGTTTTGGTCTAACTTCTCTCAGTCATCAGATAATGTACAGCTTGATAGCCCAAGGGTAAGGAGTTTGAACCAAATTTGTTTGTTTGTTTGTTTGTTTTGTTCTTTTTCATTTTTTCTTGAATCCAGAGGGAATACTTTAGTTCCCTGTGAAAATGAAGTAAAACATTGTTGGTTAAAATCTGAGTTAAGAAAAATTCATAGGCTTGTTTTGGCCACTTAAAGTGAGATTTTGTTAGAGTTTTTAAACTACCTCCCTATATAGGTACTTATATACCTATATCCCTAACAGGATGAGTAGGGAAGAAACAAACACATAGAGCTTATGTATTTTAACATCCAAGTCATTTCTGTCATTTTAAAAATGTCCAATTCCAACTTTATTTCTGTAAATCTGTTCTTGCTTTCCTGTGCTACTTTAAGGAGTGTGTATGTGTTTCTTTTATTTTAACAAAACAGTCCTAAATGAATGCGAAGGAGTAAATGTTTATCAGATTCATCAAAAAGAAGCCTCCTGACTTATTATCACCTAATCAGGTTCATGCTCCATGAACAACACAAGCAACACAAAGGGAGATGAAAGCTATTAGAAGCCTAAAAATGAAAGTTAATTTGTTCATGGAGATTCAGAATTAAAAATAATATTCAGGCCCCACAATATCTATTGACAATTATAGTACCACTAGGGAAGGGTGTTTGTCTAACTAAAAACACAAATAATAAATCAAATATGTAGGCAATTTGGGACGAAACTTGGCAAAGAAGAGTAGTCATATTTGAATTCTTCTGTCCATTAAACTATCACCTAAAAGTGTGACATTAAGCAAATCCTTTCATGGCTGTAATCTAAATCTGTAAAATGAAGCATTTGTAACATATGATCTGTGAGGTCCATTTTAGCTTTATTATGCTAAAAATCAATTCATAGAGGACATATTTTGATAAACTTGCTTATTTTCCCCTTCTGGTTTAGTTTAAAAGAACAATATAACTAATTCTTGTATATTTGACTATTTAAGCCCTCCACTGTCTGACCCTATTCTACCTTTCCAGCCTCATTATATATTACTTCCTTTCACATATTCTATGATCCAGCCTAATTTCTTTCTCTCTGTTCCTCATATACTATATATGCCATCTCTGGATCTATGTGCCTTCTATACTGTTCCATGGCCTCTGTCTGAAATTTCCTTCCTCCTTATATCTTTCTCATAGAATCATTGTCTTCTTTCAAGGTGTTTCTACGCAAAGTTTTTCCTGCTCTTCCCAGTTGCTACTTTTTTTCCCTCACTTACTACTGTTTATTTATGTTCTACTAATTCAGTTTATATTTCTTCATTATATACTCATTTATATGCTTTTTTCTGCTGATAGAATAAAAATAGCTAGCATTTATATAATATTTTAAGGTTTTGCAAAATGTTTTAGCAATATTAACTCACTTGATCTTCACAACAACCCTGTGAGATAGGTACTATTATTATCCCCTTTTAACAGATTGAGAAACTGAGGCAGACAGGTTAAATGATTTGCCCAAGGGTCACACAGTAAGTGCCACAGACTGGATTTGAACTCCAGGTCCAGAAAGTTTTACTTTGTTTTGTTTTGTGTTTATATCCCATGCCTAGCACAATGCCTATTTAGTAGTCACTTAATAAATTGTGGCAGATTGATTGATAAGAGATTTCTATAATTATAGGATGCTTGACTAAATTATTGACATTCTCAAACATACCTGCAATGCTTCAAATTTTTTTTTATAAATTACATGCCACAATATTTCATTTCTTAAACCATGTCAACTTAAGTCCCTCTTATCAATCTATTTAGGATCAATTCTTGTCACTTGTTACATTTAATAAATGAGTAAAGTTACTATATCTAGCTAAAGTGGGAGGTCTGACTCATTCTATTGGCAGGATATTTAAAATCAATTTCTAAACCACAATTTTCAGTCATTAAGAAGTCATACTTTTCCAAAAACAATTATGAGGGTGATGATTTCATCAGCATTGAAAAAAGCTGTTTATTGTATTATGACTTCTCTAGTTTAAATACATTTTGAGCGATTACCATAACAAGTTATTTAAGCAAATGGCTTCTAACCTTTGTGGTACCCTTATGTGGTATAGCAAGCCTCTTCTACCCCACCCCCACCCCACCCCTGACTCTTTTTTTTTACATTGACCCATCTAGGTTTCATTTCATAACTATCCCCTTTAGTTTTCTAGTTCTTCTGAATATAGAGGCATGTGGCAGTGTTGGATCTGTAGAATGGAAGACTTGGGCTCAAATCCTGTTTCAGATACTTGTTATGTTTGAGTGATCTTGGACAAGTCACTCTGAATCTCATTTCTTATAAAATAAGGGTCATAATAGCAGCTACCTCACAAGGTTCTTATGAGGATCAAATGAGATATTGTACGTGAAGTATTTTGGAAACCATTTTTTTATGTTTTTCCGTCTTTTTCTATATGTACATAAATGTGTATATACATATGTGTTATTATCATTATTACAATGAAAAGTGTAATTAATCATTTTAAAAGTTCCTGATGCTTAAAGCCAAATTCTAGAAGTTGGCACCAACTATAAAACTTTTGGTCTGCTCCTTGGACTGCTTCCTACCTATTTTCCTTCTGCCTGGCCTTGCCCTTGATGTTAACTTAATTTGTGTTTCTCTGCCATGGATTTAACTGACCAAACTTCAGTTTTCTGTTTTCTGAAATTTAATTATGGGATTCTTTTCATCCATCGTCCTCCCCACACCGACGCCCACCTCAGCTCAGTCATTCACTGCCCCTAAGCAATCCTATGACACCTCCCTTAACAATCCACTCTCCCACTCTCCACAGTGGCTCTTTCATTCTTCCTTCAAACTCCCATAGCTCCCCTCTCCCAACTGTCTCAGCTGAAGAACTTTGCCTCATGTGTTACAGAAAAAAATTGAGTCCATTCCCTGTGAGTTCCCTTTTCTCCCCTCATTGTCTCCTAATATATTCTGCCACTATCTCTCCCTTCATCCCTGTCTCAGATGTTAAAGTGACCTTATTGCTCACCAAGGTCAAACTTTCTACATGTTTAAGTGATCCCATTCCATCTCATTGCCTCCAACAGATAGCCCCTTCTGTCATACAGACTCGTGAAATTATTTTCAATCTCTGTCTCTTGGTTCATTCCCTACTGCCAACAAACATGCTTTTGTCTCCTTCATTCTGAAACAAACAAAAACAAACCCCTCACTTGAGCCTTCTATCCCCATTATTATCTTATATCTCTTCTGCCTTTTGTAGCTAAACTCATTGAAAATGCTTTATATAGCAGATGCCTCCACTTTCTCTCCTCTCATTCTCTTCTTAACCTCTTACAGTCTGGCTTCCACTCTTATCATTCCCCTAAAACTGCTCTTTCCAAAGTTAGTAATGATTTCTTAGTTGGCAAATTCAATGGACTTTTCTCAATCCTCATTCTCCTTGACCTCTCTGCAACCTTTAGCACTATTGATAATTCTCTCCTCCTTGATACTCCCTTCTGTCTAGGTTTCTGGGACACTAATCTCTCCTGGTTCTCTCCCTATGTATCTGACTGTTCTTTCTCTGTCTCCTTTGTGGTCTCCTCAGGGCTCTGTCCTATGCCCTCTTCTCTTCTCCTTTTAAACTGTTTCACTTTTAAACTGTTATCTCAACAGCTCTCCTGGATTTATTTAATTATGCTCATGATTCTCAAATCTGCCTATCCTGCTCCAAATTCTCAGACAAACTACAATCTCATATCTCTGTCTTTCAAACATCTTGAACTGGATGTCCAGAACCATACTCATTATTTTCCCACCTAAATCCTTCTCCTCTCCTACCTTCCCTATTATGATAGAGGGCAATACCATTCTCCCAGACCCTCAGACTCATAGCCTAGGAGTCGCCCTCAACTCCTCACTGTCTCTCAACCCCCATATCCAATCAGCTGCCAAGATTTCCCAATTTCCTCTCTCTTGAACATGAACCTTTCTCTCATCTGATCCTGCCACCACTCTAGTACAAGCCCTTATCATATCATGCTGTATTATTGTAATAGACAGCTGGTGTGTCTGCCTGCTCCTGTGTTCTTCCCACTCCAGTCCATCCTACATGCAGCCATTGAAGTGATTTTCCTCAAAAGCAGGTGCAATCATGCAATTCTTAATAAACTCTAGCAACTCCCTGTTGCCTCTGAGAATAAAATACAAATCACTCTGTCTGGCATTCAAAGCCCTTCATAACCTACCCCCCTCTTAATTTTCTAGTCTTCTTATACCTTAATCTCCAATACATACTCTTTTATACCATAAAACTGGCCTCCTGGCTGCTCCATGAATAAGACACTCCATCTCTCACATCTGACCATTTTCTCTGGCTGCCCCTCATGCATGGAATGCTCTCCCTCCTCTACTACACCTATAGATGTCTGAAAGCCTTCCTTATCCCCTCTTAATTCTAGTGTCTTACCTTTGTAAATGAGCTCCTATTTATTCTGAATATAGTTTGCTTTGCATTCATGTGTCTGTGGGTCATCTCCACTATATTGTAAGATCCTTGAGGGCACGGACTATCTTTTGCCTCTTTTTGTATCCTGGCTCTTAGCACAGTGCCTTGTACATAGCAGGTATTTAACAAATATTTATATTGATTGATAGATTGATAGATCACACTTAAATTTAGATATGGACTAGGAAACTCCCTAAACTGCCAGACAAGAAGAGACTTTTCCTGATCTGGGGCCCAAAGGTATCTTCTTCCAGGTTTCAGGTCATAGTGACTCCCTCATCTAATTTTTTTGAGTGCTCTATATTCTCTTCCTTGGAAGCCATTTTCTCTATTTCAGAGGAAACAGCTTTCAGAGCCTTGTCCCTCCTCCTTCTCTTATGGCTAGTCTCTAAAGCAAATTCTTTTGAACCATTTCTGGCCTTGATGTAAAATTATTTCTTTTAACTATACCAACATCAGCTATGACTTGCATTATTTTAGCCAGGCCAGGACCCCCTGAACACATATTTCTATATTCTCTCCTATTGACCAATCATCCCATACCAATTTGCTGTCTACTTGTACCCTTGATCTCCCAGGTTAGCCTGCCCTAGAACCTCTCAAGACCGGATCGTGAAAATATTGGTTGGTTGGTGGTCTTTGCTGTGAGAAGTCCTTGTGGTGAAATTCATTCCCTTCCACCACCACCCACCCCACAACAATTACAAATCATAAACTGTTCTGCAATTCATATTCTTAAAGTGTTGCTTTTAAATTGGAGTTCTAAGAGGCTAAATGACTTGCCCAGGGTCATGTATCTAGTTTGTAACCAAAATAGGACTTGAAAGCAGGTCTTTCAGACTCTAAGGCCAACTTTCCACTATGATACACTTTATTGTTAATTTCATAGACATACAGTATTATCATCATATTTTCAATGTCCTAACAATTCTGGAGGATCATGTCATCACAGTCTTGAATGGTTTAATTGTAAGCAAGATGAAGTGATATTCTAAGAACATCTTGGACCACAACTTCAAGGACTGCCACAAAGCTGTGAAATCCTAAGGAATCATAGGAGCCAGCTTGTCACATAGTAGGAGAAGGATTGGCTGTGGGTATTGGCCAACCCATGAGATTAAAACACACACACACACACACACACACACACACACACACCAAGAGTGAATAATTACAGGCCATGATTAAATCAGTTCTGCCCAATGGTCTGAAGACAGGCTATATAGTAATATTGATCATAGATATGATCTTTGCTGGATTACTTTTAAACATGAGGCACCAAAGCTATTGTGTTCATGCTCTACAAATTGCATATGAATGTCAACAATATAGAGAAAATGTCGAGGAGAGGAAGTTCATAGATCCTCATACTTGGTTTAATACTGCTGTAATTGACTCTCTGTCACACTCCACACAACAGCTGCTCTGAGCCTTAGGTTCTCTTAATAAGCTCTTTACAATACCCCTAACCTTCTAACAATAGTTCCAAATTTACTCAAAAAAGAGAGGCTATCCTTTTTGACCTGCCCTCAGATACATCCTGGCTGTATTACCTTGGGCAAGTCACCTAACTTCTATTTTTCTCAGTTTTGACTGTACAATGGTATATATGGGGGAATAATAAAGGCACCTTAAAGGGTTGCTGTGAGGATTAAATGAGATAATATTTGTTGTTGTTTGTCCTTTGTTTGCAAAGAAGACCAATGGCATCACAATGTTGAGGTATAGGTGATGTCTTGACTTGCTTTTTGTGAATTAGATTTAAGTGAGGCAATGTTGCACAAAGTCATCAGCCTTACTCTCTCTTCCAGAGTCATCCAATTCCATTCAGAATAACTGGCATTGGCCTGGAATACAGTAGATTACCTTGGCATCTTTGATGATTGACCAGGCTCTAAGCACTACACAGAACCTGCTTCACCTGCCTTCAGGGCCCTTGTAACAAATTATTTTTATCTGCCCATTCCTCTCAGGGAAGTCTTTATGTGCTTGGGGTAAACATGCCCCTAATTCACTGACAGGATTAAGTCCTCAACCTATTTCTTGAGGCTGCCTCCTGACAATGTTTTCTGGGGTGTGGCCCTGCACATGCTATAGCTTCTTGGAGCCACAGGTGAGAGTTGGGTGACAGGTAGACACGAAAAGTGGATGAGTAACCCTGAAAAGGGCTCAGAAAACCCTCACATCAGAGGTGCTAGTTCTCCTTGAACACCCTACAATACCTAGCATGTAATGGGCCCTATGTAAATGGTTATTCCTTTCCCTTCTCCATTTATTAAGCACCTATTATATGCCAGGAATTTTACTAGGTACTGGATCTTCAAAGATAAAAAACCAAACAGTATGTACCCTAAAGGAACTTCCATTTTACCCAGCAAAAACAGAGAGAGCCAGAGACAGAGAGAGAGAGACAGAAAGAGACGGACAGACAGACAGACAGAGAGAGAGAGAGAGAGAGAGAGAAATATCATGTGCAAAACAGATGAAAGGTAACCTGCAGGAATCATGGACAGTGTTACTTGGGCCAACTCTTGAAGGAAACTGGAGATTTTAGACTAGGGAAACTTAAGATGGTTATTAAGTAAAATTCTAGTCTTGAGTACTTCATAAAATTTGGCACTTTTCCCCATTGTTCATTGACCATCAATTCCCTGCACTCCTGTTACATTTCTATTTTGGTTCATAGTATCAGAGTCTTCTGATCCCAAATCCTGTCTCTAAAATTTACTGCATGTGTCACCTTAGGCAATTCACATATCATCTTTTGGACTCAGTTTCCTTATCTAAAAAATGAGAAGGGTTGGTCTTTAAAGTCCCTTTTCACTCTGAATCTACGATGCTACATCTTGCTCTAATATACTCTAGTTTCTTCAGCCTGATAAAAAGTGACTTCTGACTGCCCATTTAATTCCTCTGAAAATTTGAAACAGGAATAATTTCTCCTGGACCAGCACAAACACTCCCAGCAGGTTTCATAAAATATCTTATGATAACCAAGGAGTCAAACCATAAGAAACTTAATTGCATCCTCTCAGCAAGATCATCCCTCATCATTGATTATGTCCCTCCCACTACTCCCTAGTGATTTATTCTGGTCATGCCTATCTTTAAGGAATAATATTTTTTTCTTCTGGCTATTTAGACACACTCCAACAATCAACAATGCAAACTCATTCATTCATAATGACTTTACTGGAATAAACATTAACTTCGCATTTCTCTTTGAAATAAAGTTATTGGGATATTTTCCCCAATCATTCCAAATGAGTTGTAGAGAATAGAGATGAGAATATTTATGGTTCCAAATCTCTATTTCTCACCTAAAAGGGTTGCATTTTCCCCTCCTCAAGCCCAAGATAATTTGTCTAATCCTATCTTTTCAAATATGTATATAAATATACATATATACATATATAGGGACATGTATGTGCATACATATTTGTATATAATGCTATACACACACATAGATACACAGATAAATATTATTGTTATTGTTTGTTGTTTATGCTTCATTTTCAAAGAGGACTAGAGATATCAGGGGATGATATCTTGACTAGAAAATGAATTGAATTTAAATAAGGCACAGTTGCACAGTCCTCGGCCTCACACTCTCTTCCATAGTCATCGAAGTCCAGCAGCAAGACAAAAGTCAGGTCTATGGCCCAGGATGCAGTGAATGACCTTGTGACCTTGGCATCTTTGATGTCTGACCAAGCTCTAAGCACATGCTTCCACAACACCTGCTTCAACTATCTTTATGGCCATTGGAACAAACAGTTAAAACTCTTCCATTCCACCAGGGTGAGGGGAAGTCTTCACATGTTTGGGGTAGACATCCCCCTAACTCACCAATGGGGTTTGAGATCTGTTGGTTACCTCAGCCTTTCTGCTGAGATGGTTTTACCAGAGTGTGGACACTGCTCATGCTTTAGCTTCTTGGAGCCACTATAAGAGCAGGGTGACCGGTTGGACAGGAAAGGTGGATAAGCAGCCCTGAAAAGGGCTCAGTAAGCTCTCACACCAGAGGTGCTAGTCCTCCCTTGACATCCTATATATCCCTTAGATACAGGTACATAATGGCTACATGCATGCATGCATGCATGTAGACAAATAACTCCTCTTTCTTTCCCCATCATTTGGCAGTTGAATAGGACCTAAAGTAATGACTCAAAATATATGTCTTTATGTCTGTCTGTGTATGTATATGTACATGTTTATTATAAACACATATGGAGTATATGTACATATAATATTGAATATGAAACCATATATTTTAAAAATAATTTTATTTTTAATTTATGAAATAAAACAAGCATTTCCATGACATAGTACAATAAAAAAGATGATTGCACATGAAACTGCAAATCTATTATGCACAACTTGCTATTTCTTTCAAATACGCAAGAAAATTATAATGTCAATTTCTTTTTTTTCTTCCTTCCCCCTCCTCCCATCCTAGAGATGGCTACCATTGGATGCAAATAGGTGTACACACACACACACACACACACACACACACACATATACACATATATGTGTGTGTCTCTATGTACGTGTTCTTTTCTTTAAGTGCTTAACAAGTATTTGTTAGTTGATCTCTGTCTTTTAGAATTCTTAGTTTCCCATTTATTTCATAAATGTTTAATAAATGCTTATTGGTTTGTTGATTTAGAAGCATTATAGAAACTGAATTCCTCTGGGAGGAGTCAGTTTGAGAGTAAACAGAAGAAGAGACTACTCTGCTGTATAGGGGCTCCAGGCCTAGGGAAGACTTTTCAGTGTGGTGATCCAAGATGGTGTGTTGGCAACGTCCTAGGATTAAAGATCTTGTAGCAATAATGCTAACAGACCTCTGCCTGCCTCATTTTCCTCAATGGCAATAGTGGGGTAACAATAGTACTTCCCTTCCCAGTTTTGTTATATTAAAGTCGAATGAATATTTATAAGTGCTCAGCACAATGTCTGGCACATAGTAGGTACTTAATCAATGCTTATTTTCTTCCTCCTCCATTGATAAGCTTCCAGCTGAGGGGTTCCTGGAAACAGAGAACAGCAGGCTTGTCTAGAGCAGAGATAGCTTGTTCTATACAGCCTTATGGATCTCAAAGAGATTTTGGATACTAGAGCTTTTAAAGATTCCAACAACATTGAAAAAATATTCTGACAGAAGTCTGGTCTCCCACTTTTAAGTTAATGATTTTCTACTTTTAAAAATGACTTTGTCTTAAAAAAAAACTGAATTCTATTTACCACTAAAAAAGAGACATGGTTATATTAATATTAGTATTAGTGTTATTATTACCCCAATCATTTTCAGGTGAATTCTAGAACTTCAGAGCAGCAAGTCATTTATGTTCCAATTCAACCTCAAAAGTATATCTTTTTAAAATTGTTTTCCCTTGAAAGGCATAAAAGTGACTTAGGTGTTTTGGGTTTTGAGCAATGTATTTATCCTAGAGAGGAATTCTTGACCATCTGAATACTTCAGTGACTCCATCAGTTTCTTTTCTCTGCCTCCTCAACTCCATTAGTACAAATGTATTCCTTTTGAAAAAGCTTTATAAACTAGGCATAGCATTGTCTATCTGTGTGTATACATGGTCCATTCCATTTATGTGGGGAATCTAGGAGGAAGGAACTTTAAAATCACCCAAACCAAGTATATGCTTTGCATGGAGGTGGGGGAGGGGAAAAGAATACAATTGCTTTGATAAAAGTAAGAGGTCATGTATCATGAAAGCCCTAAAACTGTATTACTGCTGATGCAAGGGTACACATAAGAACATTTCTTGTAAGCAAAAATGTGTAGAAGATTGAAGAGCTCTATATCCCAGACCCCAAACTATGTGATGCAATGCAAATGGATCTATTCTGTGCTTTCAACTCTCTCATAAAATGTGAGATGGTAATGAGAGCTTTCTTTCCAAGTAGGAAAAATCATCTGTTAGAAACTTTACTCTGGGAAGTGTAACCCCAAGCAATTTTTTCACAATGATATGAAGTAATATTTTCTAGTTTCTTAACAGATAATAAAAGACTTGGCATTGAAACTGTTTTGTTCCTGTGCTCTTATGTAGGACAGGATGCCCAAGAATCCTATTAAAATGCCTGGGGATCTTATATCTTAAATGAGTTTACATTGCTTCTTACAGCTTTCAGGTTACCGTGTTGAAATTTCAAGCATACAAGGGTACCTTTATTATTAAATCTCCAACAGGGAACCTCAGCTACAAGGTAATGCTATTACAGCTTTTGTATTGATATTGAGAGTATGGAATATTGTGTGAAGGCTTGGGAACAATATTTCCATTTTAGGAAAGGCAGCAAAAGGACAGACAGTTGGTGTTGAATACAGTTTTGTGTGATGTGTATACATATATGTGTTCATATATATATACATATATGCATGTGCATGTATATACATATATGTGTGTCTACTCACACACATGCTTATATAAGTATGTATAAGAACTGATTTTATATAACATACACATGCATATATTTATATGTATGTACACACATATATCAGTTCATATACTATTCACCATCAAAAAAAAAAAAAAAAGGTTGTGCTCAGCATATCCCTACTATGAGATTCCCTTTCTCCTCCCAGGCTAATTTGGGGAAGTAGTTAGGGAGGTTAAAAGAGAGAACTTGAAAAGAGGAACACGACTGAAGAAATAAACCCTTTTTAAAGTCTAGGTATACCTTTAAAAATTAAATGTCACATTTATTACTTTCAAGGTGGTACAATGTCCTGCACTTTAGCTACACTTTGGAAATCACCAAATAGAAAAATAAAGCCAGAGGGTAAATTTCCCTGATAGTTTTTATTACAAACAATTTCCATCCCATTCAAAAATACTTCTGTAGCAACTACCCAGGTAGGAAATATGAACTGATGAAAATAAACAAACAAACCAAAAAAACCCAAATATTGTTCTGGTCCTTAAAATCACAGACTTGGACTATTCCAATTTCAGTAGAAAGTTCTTTGAAATTAGAAAATAAGCAGAATATCAATTACATATTTAATTTGATTATATGAGAATATTAATTTTAGATAAGCTAAACTTATTATACTATAGAATTGTCATATACCTACACATTTTAATTTATTAAGGTATTCTTTTAAATAGCTTTGATACTTTGGGAAACCTAAACTTTCATTAATACAGGTATACTTTCCATTAATGTTGTTCTTAACCCCTCTGGTTTTCAAGAATTGCCCAGTAACAAAGTATCTTATACAGTGCCAGCCTAGCCAAGTTCAGAGAAGATTAATCCTGGAAGCTGACTAACTGAATTTGGCTAGGCTAGCAGTGGGTGATGGACACCCTATTACTGTGCCAATATCCAGAAGTATTTTCAGATAGCCAAGACAAGACTTTGAAGTAAAATCATAAACTTAGAATTGCAAGGGATCTTGGTAGACATTCATCTAGCACCATCAGCTTAAAGATAAGGAAATGGAAAACTGTAGAAGCTATTATTTGCCTATGATCCCATATAGAGTAAATGGTAGAAACAGGATTTAAACCCATACCATATGACTCTAGCTCTAGAGTTCTTTCTTTATTAAATCATGCTGTCTCTACCTGCACAATCTTTAAGAAATCATACTATAGCATTTCAGGAATAATTCATTCCTTGTTATTCCTCTTCATTCTTCTCTGGGCTACACTACTGGCTCATCTCCATAGGACTTTCTCTATAATTCCACAGAAACCTCTTCATTCTGAAAATTCTCTCCACTCCTTGAACAATACCTCATACTGAAAAAACCCTTCACCCCTGTGGCTTCTCCCTCTGATTAACTGATTCTTTCCAGAACCTCCATTTTAAGGAGACCCAGTTTAACTATATATGCATTCCTCTTGAAGCTGTATTGTTGATGTATCTCTGCAGGACTTTTTCTACTACACCCCCTCAAGCCAGTACCCCTCCAGTCCCCTAACCACTTTTTATCTCTCTTTTATGCATCATCTTCCCTCATGAGAAGGCAAGATCCTTGAAGACAAAGAATATCTTTCTTTCTGATCATATTTTTCTTCCCAGAACTTAGCACAGTGTCTGCTACATGATAAGCATTTCATAAATACTTATTGATTTGACTTGACTGGATTTTGGAGGAGAGGAGAAGTTGTCCATATGAGAGAATAATGGCAAAGTTTGGAGAGTCAGGATTAGAGTAAGGAGGGAAGATAATGATGTCTGGCTTGAGCACTTCCTCCAAAAGGAAGTTACAAGATGAACTCACAAATGGGAGGAAGGGACCACAGGGGCAAAGGGGTTTTCCTTTTGAGAAGGAAGTAGAGGCATGATGGTAAAATCTGACTAGTCAGCAGTGGAACTGGGAGAGGAGTGAAGGATGCTCAGCCTGGGCACTCCTTTAAAATAGAAGTTCCAGGAGGAACCCACCAATAGAAGAAGGAGTGATGGTGAAGCAGAGAGATCTTCAAGAGAGAGAAGGTGGCAGGGAAAAGAAGGGTTTTCTAAGGTGAGATAGCAGCTGAGGCACGATGGTGAATCATACGTAGTCAGGAGCAGAACTGGTAGAAAAGAAAAGGATGGTATAGTAGAAATAACATAGGACTATGAGTTTGAAAATATAGGTTCAATCTCTTTTCTCCTACTTACTAGCAGTATCATCTGGACCATGACACTGAATTTCTCTAAGCCTCTATACATTTAATGACCTTTCAAATGAAAGGGTTGGATAAGATGGGTTCTCAGGGTTCCTTCTAGTTCTAAAATTCTATGACCTGGGGCATAAGTGTAAAGGATTAAAAGATGTATAAATTCATCATATATTTGGTTTTTTAATATATTGATATTTATTTAATTTTAACATACTTGTATCCTTGGTAAGGAATATGCCCTCTAATGTAACTTTTTTTTCCTTTTAGGAATAGTTAGCCTACTGTATGGTGATGTCTTTCACAACATGGTTTTTGGGAATTCACTAGAGTGGAGAGAGAGAAAGGGAGAAAGAGAGAGAGAGAGAGAGAGAGGAGAGAGAGAGAGAGAGAGAGAGAGAGAGAGAGAGAGAGAGATTACTTACATTAAAAAAATAAAATTCTTCATATTGGGGAACGTAATTTTCTATTACCTAAGACTTGGGGAACGTAATTTTCTATTACCTAAGACAAAACACTCTGAGAAAGCATTTTTCACAATAGAGGAGTATATAATGGGAAAATTTAGTTGTGGTTATACTATGTTGTATGACTATATTAAAGGTGTCTCATGTCTACTTATATATTCTATGACCAATATATCCCATCGAGTTGATTCTGCCTTTTATGATAAAGAGAATGAAAATTTCAGAATATTTTCTGGGTAATCATTATACTCAGCTACTTCTCATTGCAGGTTGATTTCTATCATATAAGGTTGTCATTCCTTTGTCTTGTTCATATTGCTATTGAATAAGATAAACCAGTCAAACCAGGGATTTCTGCTCTCCTACATCACAGAAAAACAGAACAAACCTCTTGGAGTTCAAATGCCCCTGAAGGAAATTCTATGGGAGGAGCTACAGAAATGGAAATTGAAAACAGCTATCAGTGCAGGAGCTCCCTTTGTTCTAAGACCACCTCTCAATCTATTGAAGAAACAATCCATATAAACAGGTGTGATTCATTTGCTCAGATGACCCCCCCCAAAAAATAAGTGGGATTTTCTCAAGATCACTATCCTCAAAATGTCTTAAAGATCTGCTTTCTAAAAAAATTGATAGCTTTTGTTTTTACACGTCTTTAATTTCCTAATAAATCTCTGTCACCATTTGGCAGCTTTCAATAATCATTGAGATGAAATTGAAACAGATGGACCTCAGAATCTTGCAGAACTATTCTTATAATTGCATACCAACTACTCTCCCCTAACTCATATTTTGGTCCTGCAATTCCTTGATAACTTTCCCAGGGTCAATGTTGGGTGTTTTGGGTAATTAATTATGTAACTCATAGACTGAGCTCCCATACAATACAGTATCCACTGCCAAATCTATTCAAAAGACAAATCTAGTAGCAAAAGTATTTAAGACAGGAAACAATGTAACTAACCAAAAAAAAGAAAAGAAAATTGAGTAATAAAAACCATTCCCTTTCTCCATACATAAGCAAAAGACTTCTGATGAAAATTTATTGGATGAAGGGTAATTGCCCCTCAGAGTGAAGAAACTCACAATTTTTCTCTGTCCCCTTTCATCATATTCTCAGCAGCCATCATAAGGCTATGCTACCACTAAGGGGACAAGTTGTCTCTGCTAAAAGGTAGCAATTTTGCTACATTAAGATTCCAGCTAAACACTTTTCCAAGCCCAATCATTACCAATGCTAGGAGCCTAACTTTTCTTTCTTCTGTCTTCAAATTTCATGAAAGCAGGAACTGTTTTTGTGTTGTTGTTGTTTTGTTTTGTTTTGTTTTTTACCTTTCTTTATATACCCACTCCTTAGCCGGGTGCCTGGCATAGTCAAGTAAGTAAATATTTATTGACTGACCATTTGGGGGCGCTTCAGGACTTCCCATATGCTGAACCTAATAAATTCCTAATTTTTCACTTCATGTAGTTCTACTTGTTTTCCTTTTATTCATTGTCAGCTTAGCAACTTTGGGAGTTTAATTTAAACATCTTTCTTGGAGGTAATGCGAGGCTAAAATAAGATAATAATAAATTCCAGGAGTTATTATTACTATTATGATGATGATGATGATGTTGATGATGATGATGATGATCATGACTTTATTCCTTGAGCTTCTGGCACTCCTGAGCTCAACCAGTGTTTATAGCACACAAGAGTGTGCTAGTAAATGTTTAACAACCAGGCTCTCTAGAAAAAAAAAAACCACCAGCAAACAGATTTTTCGGTTAAATTTGCATTATTGACACTTTAAGTCTAGGCAATCAATTAAACAATAAATCAAACAAGCCCTATTCTGTAGTGATGATCAATTTCAGAGGTCTAAGAGGTCACACTGAAAATTTAACAATCTCTCTGGACGAGCACACCCTGCTTTTGCCTCAAATATATGTCCTATTCTTCATTCACACAGTCACCACACTAATTCATGATATCATCACCTCACCCTATTACAAAGGATTTCTAAGTATCTCTCAAGTGTCTCCACACTCCAATCAATCATTCATATAATTGCTTAATTGATTTTCCTAAAACATAGGTCTGACCAAAGGTTACTCCCCTCCTCAAAGAACTTCAGTAGTTCTCTAGTCATCTAAGATCAAATCTAACTTCCTTTGTTAGGTGTTTAAAACTCTTCATAACTGAGTCCTCTCCTACCTCTCCAGACTTCTTACACATTAATCTCCTCCACACAAACTCCACAATCCAGCCATTTTGGCCTGCTTGTTCCTCACATATAGCATTCCACCTCCTATTCCCATGTCCTTGTACTGCTTGTCCCTCATGCCTGGCATGCTTTCTTTTTTCCTCTCCCCTTCTAAGAATCCATGGCAAATCTCAACCTCAAACTTCAAATCTCAGCTCAAACACACCCTTCTGCAGGAGGTCTTGACCTGCTTCCCCCTCAGAGGCAAGTTATTTCCCCTCTAAGGTTACCTTTCATCTACTCTACATGTATCTTGTATGTACTCATTCATGCATACATTGTCTCCCTATTAGAGTGTTAGCTCCTTTAAGTTTAGGAACTGTGCTTTTTTTTGTTTTTTTGTATGCTGAGCAGCTAGCACAGGATTTGGCACAAAGTGTTTCATAAATTGTTATTGATTTTTAGATTTATTGATTTAACTTTTTCTACTAATCAGAATTCTTGCTTGGTGATGACACCACACTAGAACTAGAAAGATGGTCTTCTGAGAAATATAACGCTAAGAATTTCTCCCAGTGAGTGATGGACGATCTCTTATTCCCATGTATTGTAGGAAAGGACATCCTGGAGCCTTTTCTACTTTGTCACACCCTCTATACCTACTTATTATTTCTTGCCTTGAAAATTCTATGTGCTGTATAATAATAGGCAAATGTTACCTTCTTGTCCCCATTGCCCTTTAGCAAATAACCCCAATAGCCTACAGTAGGAATTTCCTCTGTTCCTTCTACTAATTGAGGAAAATTTCCCTCCACTCTGACAATCTACCATATTGTGCTTTCCACAAGAGGTAATCTTTTGCCACTGGCATTGATCACCTTCACTGGCTAAATGTTTGCCATATCTTAACTATATCAACAAGAACAATTTGTTACTCTACCCAAAGTCCTTCTACCTAATTGATCTCTATAGTTTCTTTTCTAATCACCTCTTATCAATACTGTTCACAACTCCTTCTACCAGAACCTCCAAATCTCTTGGACTATTGCCATAGCTAACTTAAAGTTCTCACAGTCTTCAGTCACTCTATTTCAAACCATATTTCATATTGCTACTAGGTTAGTATCTTGATCATATCACACCATTGCTCAAAAAATTTCAGAGATTGTTCATTGCCTATCACAGTCCAAGTTTGATCATTCAAGAGCCTCTTCCTCATGTCTCCACCAGCCCATGTTTGAATCATTTATCAGAAAGCTTTTCTCTATATGACTTGAATTATCTCTTTTCCTGGTTGCACCTATATCCTGATTCCATGTGGTGTCTTCCTAGTTTTTGCCCTCATTTCTGAGTTGATTAAATGCCACCTCTTCCATGAAGTCCTCCTTTTACTCTCTAGCTAGAAGTAAAATCTTTCTCATCTGATCCTCTAGCACTTTGCACTTTCATTAATTAATATTTTAGCTTTTATTCTTATGTTGGTCTTTATCCTGGAGGGCAGGGCAGACCTTATAAACATATATAGCTTCACAATTTTCTCATCATTTAAGCTCTAGATTTTGAAAATAGTAGATTCTTAATAAATGTTTTCAATGCATTTACATATTTGTCATCCTCTACTTAATTTTAAGGATTTTTTTTTCTTACAGTAGAGACTGTATATAATTCACATTTAACTCTTTTCAAATTCCTTGAATGTAGGCACTAAGTAAATTATTTCATGGGGTAGAAGCTTGGGAATAGGGACTATTTCATTTATATCTTTATATCACTTCTGCATAGCATGGTACCTAGCACATAGTAAGTGCTTACTATATGTGAGTCAATTGACTGAAAATAAAGTTGAATTGGATTGAATAAAAATCATAGTATATGCTAAAACTAAAATGCTATAAAAATCTTGCTATCTTTCCAGTACTTTTTGGTGGAGGTACTAGATTATATATACTAAATAACTTTTTGTGACCCTTTATTGCGAGACAATTAATGGAGTACTGTCCAACATGGAAGTCAACATACCATTTAAGGTACTTTCAGGTGGGCCAGGTGTCAAATTAAAGCCTACAAGAAGAAATAGATTAAGATGCTTTGTATCAGTGCTTTTTCAAAAAGCACATTCTATCCCCCCAGGGGTCTTAAACCACTGCTTTTCCAAGAAATATTTTTGACTTCTATCATTTTGTCTTAGTGTTCTCATCATAGGAACACTCCATCCCAGTGGTTTTATACCACTGCTCTTCCAAGAAAAAAAGCAAAAAAACAAAAAACAAAAAATAAAATCTACCTCAGTGATTTTATTTCAGTGCTCTTTCCAGAGATATATTTTGTTACAGAGAAGTCATAAATTGGGACAGCCTATGAATACTACAAGTATAATTCATTACTTATGCCTAACTACAAATGTGTTAATCCCTGAAAGAAGGTAGGCATATTGAAATCTATCCTTTCTCTGAGAAACAGTTGGTCTTGAAAAAAAATCACTTCCCACAGAAAGAGAAAAGGGAGAGAATCTCTGGTTGCTACTAGTTTCCTGTCCTCTATGTGAGAATCCTTGCTAATCCTGCTAAAATGAGTCAGATGGAAGTTTTCACTAACTAGAAATCAAGACATTGGTGTTAGTCCAACATGGCCATAGCTAGGACATTACTTCTCTGGCTTTAAAAAAAAAAGAGAGATGAAACTTGAAAATCAAACAAAAACTGATGCCAGAACAAAGTCTGCAAAAGTCTCCTGGGTTCTATATAAAAGAATCTATAGACATGAAGTCCAAATAGAAATCATGTCAACCTATTGAAGCATTTTCAAATCAATATAAGAGCTAAAGTTTCCCTTTAAAGTTCTAGCAGCTTCACAGAATAGCTCCCCATAAAGTTTCTACATATGCATCTCCCTTTAAACAAACCCAAAGATAAAATTTTGTCTTTTACACACACACACACACACACACACACACACACACACACACATACATAGACATGAACATACATACAGTAAGGAATGAACATTTATTTTCCAAAAGGATCAGAATAAAATTCCCTTAAATACCATTAAGATATGATTTCTTTACCAGAGTTAAAATCAACCACTTCTTTTCATGAATGCAAATAAATTAAAGTTAGTATTTATTGATAGTGTGTTACGTACCAGCAGTATACTTTTTATTATACAGGATCTAGATGAAATAAATGCTGACCACCCCAAACCATGTCCCTTCTGAGGGGGCCATCATCCCATAAATTTCTTCCCCATAGGAAACTTGGCTATCACCCCTCCACACATACCTTGAACAACATTGGGCTTCAACAAGTGAGCTTTCATTTTAATTTCCCCAGTTCTAGACCTCTACCTCACTTCCAAGACACCAGCTCCAAATCATACCCCTGCTCCTATCACCTTCTAGCTCTTCCACTTTTTTGAGAGGAGATCTCACTATCTCATTCAGGCCAGAAGGCTGCAGCTACTTAGGACATCTTGTGCTGATCTACCCAGCTTAGGCCTGCTCCATTTATGACCTAGGGGGTATTTGCCCCTCCTCAGACAGTCTGGTACACCTCCATACCTCTCTAGTATTTAACATGTTGGTTCCAGACTTAGTGTAGACACTCAATTTGTTTAGCACACTATAACTCAGACATTTTAAGTTCAGTAAACCAGCCCCATAGAAGGGATTATAAGCATTCAGAACAATGAGCAATCCTGTTCACTTTTATGTTATCTTCCCTCACTAGACAGTATGTTCTCTAAAGGCAGCTGCTTGTTTATATTTTTATTCTCAGAAATTAACACTTGATTGGCATGCAGTAAATGTTAAATAAATATTTTTTTTTTCTAAATAAGTGCTATGAAACAGGTGCCAAGGTGAACTCAGGAACACCTGAGTTCAAATCCTGCCTCAGAGATTTAGTAGCTCAGACATGCAAGTCATTAAACCATTGTGACTCAGTTTTCTCATCTTTAAAATGAGGATAATAATAGTACCTACCTCATAGGATTGTTGTGAAGATAAAGCAAGTTGACATATGGAAAGTACTCTGTAGACCTTAAATTGCCATGTAAATGCCAGCTATCATTATCATCATAATTATTATTTTACTGTGTGAAAGGTCTTTACCCTCTAGGTGCATACATACACCTAGAGTTATGTAAAAAATGCTGTACACTCTATAGAGGAAGCAGTATCCCTTTCAAAAGCAAACTAGGATCAGAAATCCTTCAGTGCTTAGGAGGTTATACAGCATTCAAGGGCTTGGTATATTTCATACAATTTCATCCACAAACAGGAGTATCTATAAGACAAAATGATCACTAGGGATTCCTATTTTCATTTGTACTCCAGATTAGATTTTTATTATTGTTTATTGTTTGGGACTAGGATGCTATGATACAGACCCTATGCATCCTGGGTTGGCTCTTCTCCCACAGGGTTGTTGTAATCCCAGATGCTGTGGGACAAACCTGAGTAGCTTGAGTTAACTTTTCCCCAAGGTGGCTTTACCTGAAACCATAGCTGTAGGCCTTTTGAAGAGCATATAAGGACTGTTCTGTGGTTTGATAAGAGGACTTTTCAGACCCAAGGAACTTCCATCCAAGCTACTTTGTCCTGAGGCAAGGTAGATTGGTGTTTTTTAGCAAAGTAATTCTTTGTCTGAACCCTCAAGGCCATGGTACCCCATTGTAATGTATACATATGTCTGTGTATATACATATATATGTACCATATCTTTCTATATGTAATGTATGTGTACATATATACGTATCTATAGATACATCTACCTATCTCTATCTCTACATCCATATATATAGATAGATATAGATATAGATAGATACAACTTTACAAAGACTATACTCCACTATCACAAGTAGTAATAACCATTTGTTATAGAAATATTGGCAGATCATTTCCTTCTTTAGTGTGTTTCTGTCCTCTGTCCAGTGTCATCCTTATATGTCCTTGGTGTAATCTGGCTTAATTGGATCTTGTCAAGGTTTCCACAAACTTGGGGGGTTTGTTTTTTTTTTTCTCCTTCTACCCTTTCTTATTGTTTCATGAGGCAATATTGCTGGATGATTTCATGACTATAATTCTTAGCACTCTACCTTTTGTCTGTCATTCTTTGTTTTACTAAAGTAGAAAGGGGGTGTACAGGACTACATAGGTAGCTAGGTGGTGCAGTGGATAGAGCGCCAGGTCTGGAGTCAGGAAAGCTTATCTTCGTGACTACAAATCCAGCCTCAGACAACTGTCTGTATGACCCTGGGCAAATCACTTAACCTTGTTTGCCTCAATTCCTCATCTGTAAAATGAGCTGGAGAAAGAAATGGCAAACCACTCTAGCATATTTGCCAAGAAAACTCCAAATGATATCACAAAGAGTCAGACACAACTGAAAACAACTAAACAACAAATACAAGAATAAGAATCATTTGGAATTTTCTTTGCTTCGTAGATTGTTGCAGCTAAAAAATTCATCAACAGGTGGATAGGCAAAGAGCTCTTCTGAACTCAGGCATATAGATCATCAGATGACAGATACATTCATTTGCCCAGATTGTACATGATTGTTTCTAGTATGGCGGAAGCCACTGACAAAATCTTGGGGTAGCAAAATCACCACCTTACCAAAATGAGACATTCTAGTAAGAATGTTATAAAGCACACCATGCTATAATATTTAATATACTTTATAATATATTTTAATATGTAGCACTTAAAATTATATTAAATTAAATTATCTTATCATGAATACAAATTTTGTGATGGATAGAAAACTGTTAGAATAGTGCAACTAGAATAGTTGGGATCCTCTTATGAGGTTGTAGGTTGAAGGAACTGAAGATGTTTAACATGGAGATAAGATTCATGGGGTTATGGAATAATATATTTTGAGACTGAAGGAACATTAGAGGCCATTAAGTCTTACTCACACATTTTACAGATGAGAAAAGTAGGAAGAGAGAAGCTAAATGACTCACCTGGGGTCACAAAGGTTATATCTGCACTGTGATTAGAACCTGTCTTCCTGATTCCAAGTGCAATATTCTATCCACTATGACTCACTGCCTGAATTCATGGGGGATGTAAAAATACCGGTCTTCAAGTAATTAAAATAAAGTATTGGATTAAATGATTTCTAAGTTACCATTTCGGTCTAAATTCTTTGATTTTGGATGGTGGATGCCAGGAGTTAGGTAAATAGCATAAATGAAAGCATAAAATAGAAATGAGTATAATTTATGTAGGACATCATGAAAAAACCTATTTCCAAGTCAGTGATAGAGGGTAAAAATTAATCTTTCTTTCTCCATTCTATAGTTTCTTCATAGACTGGAAATATACCCATTTCAAGTAGAGAGTTCCTCCATAGCAGGTGGCTCTATCATTTTTGTACATATGGGAAAGGTGCATAGGATTTTGACATATAAACTATTTCTCATTTTTTCCCCTAGAGAAAATGAGATTCCCATATGGCTACTAATTACTATTGTGTTGCCTACAGGGTTCTCTCTGAAACATATTCTTTTACCTTTAAAAAGTCAGCTAAATGGTTTTCTTTGTAGCTTTTTGACAATGCAATCTCCCAAATTCAGGTTCAAAAACTTAACTAATTGTGCAAAGTAGATTTTGAAACACATACACACATATAATGAAAAATGAAGCTGATAAAAGTCATAAATTTACCTGAGATTTTATTTAATTTAATATATATTGCATGATTATATTACTTAAATGATTTATGATTTCACTGGATATCTACTGCCAACAGATTTCAAACTCTCCATACCTTAATAGGTGAATTTTACGTCTTACTTGGCCCACTACTACACATACATGCTTACATTTATATGTATAGAAGTATATAGACATAATTATTGCACATGCTAAAATATATATTTGGGGGCCAGTAAAGGCATGATACACACATACACACACACATACACACACACACTTGTGTATATATATATATGTGTGTGTATATATATATGTATGTATAATCTTTGTGTATCATACACACACATATATATGGTATAGATATAGATATAGATGTAGATATAGATATAGATATAGATATGATATAGATGGTATATAGAGAGCTAATGGATATTTCACATCTAAGAGCTGATCTTCTAGTGTTAAGCTTCCACTGAGCTGGTCCTTGGACTATAGTTGATCAACAGAGCTTTCAACAGAGGCTTTCTACCTTGATAGGAATTCCTGGAATTTACAATTTACTGGAAGAATCTTCAAGAAGAGTTACCCTCTGACATGATTATAATAATATTGATGACAGCTAACATTTATACAGCATTTTAAGGTTTTCAATGCACTTTACCAATATTATCTCATTTGATCTTTATGTATGACATAAAGATTAGCTCTTTAGAGGAGGAAAATATACATAAATAATAAGGAAAATCTTAAAGTGGAACTATGATCAAAATAAAGAACCAAAAAAAATCCAATGTATTCCATGTCCAGTTAAACAATGTAGGTTACAAATTTGTTTGGTTTATCAAGTGTACATTTTCTGTTACTTGCACAAAAAAATTCAGAAATTCATTTTTTAAATATTTTTTTCATTTTTTAAAATTAAAAGCATCTACTTTTTTTTTTCTTTTTCTCAATATGTCCCACCTTCCAACTGAACAAAAGCATCATAGCAAATATGCATGAGCAAGCAAAGTAAATTGCCTCGTTGGCTATGTCCAAAACTGTATGTTTCATTCTGCATTTTGATTCCATCACTGCTCTGTGAGGGGGTAGTGATGCTTCATCTTTGGTCCTCTGAAATCATGGTTTGTCATGCAGTGAGGAGATTTCTAAAATTTTCAAAGCTATTTTCCTTTAAAATGTTGTTATTGTATAATTTTTTCTCCTGATTCTGTTTATTTTGTTATGTATCAGTTCACAGATGTCTTCTCAGTTTCCTCTGAAACTATATATTTCATTGTTTCTTATGCTGCAATAATATTTTATTACATGTATATACCCTAATTTGTTCAGCCATCCCCTCCCCAATGGATCAGCACTCATCATTTCCAGTTTTTTCCTTTTTTTCTCTTTCATTTTTTTCTTTCTTTCTCTTTCATTTTTCTTTCTTTCTCATTCCTTCTTTTGCTACTATAGAAAGAGATCCTGTAACCATTTCAGAACATGTGAATCCTTCTCCTTTTTTTTTATTCTCTTTGGGGTCATATTTTGGGCCGAGTTTTGGTGTCAATGATTCAAAGAGCTTGGACTTCTGAGTGACTTTTGGGGCATAGTTCCAAATTGTTCTGTTTTGTTTTCACCTACTCCACCCCCGAACAGCTGGATTAATTCATAGCTCCACCAATGTTGCAGCAGAAATTCTGACTGGAATCTTGGATTACAAATTCCTAAAATCCTCATTAGTGATCATACATGAATATAATTCATTGATCAACCAGATGTCAGGGAAGACTCTCAAATATACATCCAAGTTTTCCTGTGATAAGTAGTAAAAAAAAAAATGTGTCTTTCTCTGAGTTACAGGGTTTACTCAAACATATCCAGGAAAACAATATCTTGAATTCAGAAAGTACCCACTTTGTATATTCTTTTCTGAATTCAACTGTTTTATTCATAAGATAAGCTAAATAATTAAAGATAGTTCAAAATGTTTTGTACCTTCTTGAGCCAGCTACTTAAGCCTGGAAATTATCTGTATTTCCAATATACTCCTTAGGATTTTTGTATAATGTGGCACTTTTGTGTGAAGGTTGCTGGACCATAAATAATTCAGGAAACTAACATGCATTCCATTGTAATCCAGGAGTACAAAGCTTTATTTGTCCAAAGTTTAAATTTTTAGCCGCGCATACAAATACTCAAAGTTCTCAATGGGAATGAATACATGTTTTATAATTATAACAGTTTCTTAGGTGGTACTTTTACATATTTATTCTACCCTTTGGGGAATTAGAGCAAAAAAAAATGCTTCAATTGCCCCCAGTTAAAATATGACAGGATTTCCATTTTTCTATTTTTTAAGACCACATAACCTGATTATTTTTTGGAATTTTAGGGATTATTTTTTAGAAGTTGTAGCTTATTGAGAACATACAAATATGAATAAGACAGTTCAACTTAAAAAAACAAAAAGGAAATTGTTTCACATATGCTGTTTATTCATGCAAACTGAACTCAACTCAAACTCCACAGAGTGAAGATGTTAGTCAGTAAAATACACACATTGTGCTTATCAAACTACTTTTTTGGGGGGGGGAAGGGAAGGTGGGTGTATGCTCATATGTAGAGAAAGATCTATAACAGCACACATTGATAATATTTTTCAAGCTTGGAGTTTAAATCTGTTTTAGTCTGATAACATGAAAGCTATGGTAACTATGTAACCATACACTTTTATTACAGGGCACTATGTTTTGAGTGCCACAGAACATTGGTGAGGCTTCTTACACATGTTTATTTTGTATCTCAGTGTCTGCAAACTACTAAAGGTGAAGCTATAGAAACAGTATCATAAATCATTGCTCTTTGCTCTTTTGATAGACCAATTTCAAATATAGTAGAGCAAATAAACTGTATATGACAAATCCAATCTTATTGGTGAAAAAAGACCAGATTGCTTGCTTTTAGAGATGCATTTTATTTTTCTAATGTTACAGGCTGGATGTTTCAATATGTTGATGGATCTGTTATCTCATCAGTGAACTCTTTCACTTTTTTCTTTGAGGCCTAGCATAGTAGGTACTTAATTAAATTGAAATGAATTAATTGAATTGAAGTGAAGTGAGTACATCCCTTCATTGGCACACCTTTTTATTCTGTGCCACTATTGTCCATATCCTTGTAATAATTCTTATAGTATTAATAATAATTGCCAATATGTATATGATGTTTTAAGGTTTGCAAAGCACTTTATGTATATTAATTCATTAGATCTTCACAACCACCCCATGAGGTATGTGCTATTATTTCCTTATTTTACAGGTGACAAAAGTGGAAATGATAAAGGTTAAGTGTCTTGACCAGGATCACAGTGATAGTAAATGTCAGAGGTGGAATTTCAACCAAGATTTTCTTGACTGCAAGTCAAACACTCTATTAATTCTCCATTAGAAGTTGTACCTATCAAATGGAAACCTTCTAGTTCTTTTGATATGCCATACTAATGTAACATGACAGTGAATAGTAAGACATTCTCAGAATCAGGAAGTCCTGGGTGGTCTGGCCTTTGTTAAATGCTGGCTATGAGACCATAGAAGTAAGTCACTTAACTTCTCAATTCCGAGTCAAATTTCAAACATTATAAATTGTAAAGAAAGTACTAATCTACACTGATAGAGAAACTGTGCTTTTTTCTAACCTAGTGAAATTATAGATCTGGTCAGCAGCAAAGATAATAACACTATGCTTTGTATATTCATATTTTAAAGATCAACAATCATTTATCAAACATTTTATGTGTCATTGGTACCAGGCAAAGTACTAGAAAACATTTGAAAGTGCTAGATAAGAAATAAACATACCTACTCCCAAGGAGATAAGATTCTTTTAGGGAGAACAACATTATATATATAAATGAATACATAATATGTATAGAATAGATGGTGGGAAAGGAGAATACTAATCAATAAATTTCTTAAATATCTGTTATGTCATTTTCCACATGCAGATCATCCCTAGTAATATGCTGAATCCCACTTATATAACCAACATGTAGCTTTCAATTGGCTTTGGATCATCTGCAATTTTTGTTTTTCCTAGATTATATTTCATTATTCTCAGCTTTATAGTGTCACTGAGAGTATGTTGGTTAAAAAGATGGATTTTGTGTCAGAAAGCTTATTGTAATCTCTGAAAGTGCTGCAGGATTCCTCAAATAAGGTTCTCTGTTCTCCTTTTCAAAATGCTAGTCTCTTTTCAGTGCTGGTCTAAGGTGTTTGAACTGATGGACTAACTCAGCAAATCAGTAAGCTTGACTGACTGAATGTCATATTGTCAGAAAGACATCCTGTTTATTTATTCTTTCTATGTAGGTGGTTGACCACTCTCTTGTAGGTGGCCATGAATCTTACTAAGGAAGTTTTACAGTGTTCTAGGACTCTATGCACAGACAATTAGGCAGTGCAGTGGAGAGAGTGTCAGTCCTGAAGTCATGAAGACTCACCTTTTGGAGTTCAAATCTGGCCTCAGGCACTTACTAGCTATGTCACCCAGGGCAAGTCACTTAACCCTATTTGCCTCAGTTCCTCATCTATAAAATGAGCTGGAGAAGGAAATGTCAAATCTTTCCAGTATTTTTGCCAAGAAAACCCCAAATGGGGTCATGAAGAGTCAGACAAGACCAAAACAACTGGACAACAACAACAACAGGGCTCTATGCCATCAACACAATGTGTCATCTGCATGAAAATTGCCTTAATGATATATCCCTAAATCAATTGAGTATTTAATAAACAACAGCTGAGTGCACATAACTGTGATAGGAACTAGAGAGAACTCATGAAAAATAGATAGGAAACATGCCACCCTCAGTTTTCCTCTACCACAATATACTTGCACCCTGTTTATTTCATTTGAATGAAGTTCTTATTACATTTGCCTGGCACTGTGCTATATAAAGTGTATACGATTAGTAATTATTAGTTGGCTTATAGTTTTGTAGGAACATACTATGTTCTATGTTCTTGTTCAGTCATTTTTCACTTGTTCTCAGCTCTTCCTGATCTCATTTGGAGTTTTCTTATCAAAGATACTGGAGTGATTTGCCCCTTCCTTCTCCAGTTCATTTTCCAGATGAGGAAACAGAAAAACAAGCTGAATTACTTGCCCAAGGTCATACAGTTAGCAAGTGTCTGGGGCCAGAATTGAACTCAGGAACATGTGTCTTTCTGACTCCAGGCCCAATGCTCTATCCACTGCCACCACCTAGCTGCCCATTCTGTTCTATGAGGATAGTTAAATGAATCCCTTTTGAATAAGCATAGTTTTCACTGAGGAGGCTTTTATATTGTTTGTGAAGACATGATTTAAAGCTGGAAGATATTAGAGATTATTCAATTAAATTCCCTCATTTTACAGATAAGGGAACTGAGACACAAGGAAACTTATTGAGGATAATATGGCTACAAAGTATCAGAGTTGAAATTTGAAATCATCTCTCCTAATTATAAATCTAGTGCTTCCCATCCCATTTCCATTCCATCATCATACTACCATGCATCTTGCTGTGTACTGGGACTCAATACAATTGGCACAAACTCATATGTGGATGTACGTATTTGGAGAACCTCAAAATTGGCACAGAATCCTGAGGAAATGACCTATTTAATCTGTGAACAAATTACTTGAGTACATACTTCCCTGTTTTATATGTGGCTTGATATTAATACTTATCAACTTGTTGAACAAAATTATTTCTGCAATAACATTTGTCAGAATTTTGCATGATTTTTGCATATTATGTGATGTCCCTTGTTTGAAGAGAGTCCTAAATACTGTTTAACATTTTGTTGATCCTAGCACAGATTTTTTTTTTCTGTATGTGTTTGGTTGGGTTCAGTTGCTTCTCCAAACTTCATCTTTTTCAGTATCATTGATACTTCATATGGTACATTGGGTACTGAGATGAAGTAGCCCAAATGTGGTAATTACCAACAATAAGAACATATTAGCATAAAAATTATTCCAGATCTGTTTCATTTCATACATGATTCTAGTCTTCCTTCTGGTTTTGTCTATGATGCACTCAGGATAGTGTAACTTAGCTACATCTAAAGCCAGGTTTTCTTCAGGTTTGTTTTCTCAACTACTTTTTTAGCTGTTTTGTGAGACTATGTTGATGATAATGTCCCATCTTCTCATTCATACTGTTCTGCAAATGCACTTGTTCTCTGGACTGGTACCCTTGACTGACATGACAAAGAGATTAGGTGTCTTCTATCTGAGGGGGCCTCTGCAATCATTCTGTGTCTTTGTTGTGGTGACTGTTTATACATTTAACCTTTTCTTGGAAATAATAATTTACAGGCCATGTCTTTACTTTTGTCCATTTACCATTTTTGGACTCTAAAGCTTAACTAAGAAGTCAGAATGGAATCACTGTAATTATATACTATGTCTTCTCATTTTCACTCTTTCTTCTAATTTTGTAATTTTTAAAAGATCAAGAGCCATAAAAGACCTCAAAGTATAATGCTTTTATTTTATACATGATTAAACTAAGATCCATAACATGAAAGTGACTTCCCCAAGGTCACACATGAAGCAAAAGAGTTAGGATCCAATCACAGGGCTTCACTTTGACCTTTCCTCTAACCATAATCTTACTGTTCACAGGCAGTTAATAATGAAATTACAAAATCACTATTTCCTATCTATTTTCCTTCAATGTAATATTTGTGGGATCACAAAATCCTACAATATAAAGCAAGACAGAATTTTGGAGGTTCTATAATTCAGCTTCCATATAGGTGGGGAAACTGACCCTCAAAGAAGTTAAGTGGCTTTCCAAAGTTCATATGAGGAATAAACATCAGAATCACTGAGAATAATAAGAGAAACACAAATTAAAAAAGAAACTCTGAATTTTCACTTTATACTCAGAATATTGGCAAAGAAGTAGTCAATGTTGGAAATTGGGGAAAGAAGGGCAAAAGATATCATTAGAACAAGGTCCCTAAAGTCAAATATCATAGGAAAATGTACGGATTTAGAGAAGCCTGTTGAGGTGTGATCAGTTATGTGATGCTGTTCTAACCACCACACTTCTCCGGACCTCAATTTCCTCATTTTTAGAAAGAGAGATTACACAAAATTATCTCTAAGATTCCATCAGGTCAGACATTTTATAAACAAAGCATATTGCTTCTTCTTTGAATTTATTTATATAGCAGATCACATAATCACAGATATGGAGATGGAAACTTAGAGGCCATTTAGTCCAACCTGCTCACTCTCCCAATGAGGAAAATGAGTCTCAGAAAGTTTAAGTGATTTGCCCAAGAATATATTGGTGAACTTCTCAACTAAGCAATTTTTCAGAAAGAGCCTACATAGTCTTTTGTGACAGTCTTCCAGTCTAAATTTTTTATATAGTTTATACACTAAATTTAAAAATCAAAATCTATAGTAACACAAGGTGGTTTCATTTGTACCCAAAATTGAATTAAAATTTTATATTCTGACTGCTTTGACTATATGCAGCATACACTGTGCCTTAATCATTAAGTTATAAAATGAGATACAGCTTAACTATAGTTGAATACCAAAAATACATTCTGCTAGCAGCAGCCATAGTACTTGTTATTCAGGTATAAAAAATTGTTCAAAATGGTCTGCACCAATAATTTCATTTTCTTTTTAATGATTAAATCCTGAAACTCACTTTCAAAACTATTGAGGCTTTCAAGTACTCTCCACTCAGATCAATGCCCCTGAAAGTTGTTTTGATATGAGAGCAATTGTGGACAGTGATTTCTCATCCAATCTTTCAATAACTCTCCTTCTAATTGTGAAAAACAGAGCCACAAAGACTAATCTGCCTAAGTTATGGCAGGTGGAAATAAACTAAGATCAAGCATCCTTCCTAAGATAAGATGAACATTTAAGAAGTACCTGTTGAGGATGGTCAAAGATGTATAGTAAGAGAAAAACATTACCTGGAAGACTGAGGGAAAGAGGTAGGCATACAGAGTGGGTTTTGTGTAGCAGAGAGGGGAACAGTAATTAATGCAAATATTATATGGACTAGTGCCCTTTTTATTTGCATGGCAACCAAACCTCCCAAGAAACCTGGCATTTTGAAAGGGAACACTAAGTGCATGGGGTCCTCAGGGGTCCACAACAACTAATGAGTGTTTTTGCAATTATAAAAAAGCTACATGAAATAGAAAAGTTGTTTAAATTTTTAAATGGTGCTTTTCCCACAAACATAGGAAGCAGATTGCAGAGTTACAATCCTTCTGCCTCACAGACAAATGTCCCTTTACAGACATTCTTCTCCCAGATGGCCATTCTATCTCTATCGCCTACTCTCCCAAAGGAAGTATTGCTAGTAACTGATATTTTCTTTAACCCACATATATTTAGCAGTCTTTGCAATACTTCAGTAAGAGAGTGGAACTCTGAAGTAAGCCAGACCAGGCTCATCTCATTTCTCATTCATTTAACAAGAGATTCACTCATTTTAATTAGTATTAAGGAGATTTCAAAATAACCTCACATGATAAGTGATTTTATAGTGTGTTTTAATGAGACATTAAAATGTCCTCTCCTAAATTTTGAGAAGCCTTACAACTTAAAATGGTATGGTCTGAATTTGAGGACTGCTGCATCTGCTACATTGTAGAGAGCATATGTAAGTGAAAAATCTGTCTAAGACATAAGAGAAAGTTGTTTTTCTCTGTTTTACTAAAGGAGGAAAAAGTTATATACTAATGTATAGTAATTTGGTAATTACTTTTCCTGCATGTGGACATTGCTTTTCTTTGAATCATGATAAATTAAATAGGGCCAATACACTTGGAAAGCTGAGGGGTCAGCTTGATCAGTGACTTGGTATTTTGTTCCTAACTGTCTCTTTGTTTGAAATCTTCAAAAGACTTGCCTCCTTTGACAAAATTCTTTATTCTACAATAGCACATGAGTAAAAGCCTGAAATGGGATTTGTGGTTTAGACTGCTAGCTGAGAACACAATTCTGACCATTATAAGTTTTCAAGTGGTCATGCAATTGAAATTCAATGGAACTTGATAGATGGGTAGAGTTAGAGACACATGATTTACTGACTGAGTACTACAGTTTTTTCCTGAGTTCAACAAATAGATTTTAAGCACTTCCTAAGGTATTGTGCTAAGTACTTTGGGAGACATAAAAAGGCAGTAAACAATAGCCCCTGCCCTCAACAAGTTTATAGCCATCAGGGGACATAGAACATACATAGCCAGAAACATATTTTTGAAAAAGGAAGCATGCGCTAAATGGTATGGCAAGGGTATTAACAAAATAACAAAAAAAAAGGCCTTCAAAGAAGTGAGAGATTGCTTCTGAAACACATAATTGGGGAAGTTTCCATAGGGGAGGTGGTATGTTTATTGGAGCTTGAGTAGTACAACAGGTGGAGGCTAGAGAATGATACTCCAGGAAGATGGAAAACCAAGAGGCAGAAAATTATGGATTATGTTCTAGGAATCATTTTGAAGAACTTTTGAAGATTCATTGGTAAGGAAGTAATAACTAAGGCTTTGTTTCAGGAAGATTCATCTGATGAGAGTGAACAAGATAGGAAGGAAATTAAAGGCAGTGAGACTAGTTAGTAAGCTATCACTACTACAGTGAAGTCTTTTATGGCTCTTGATCTTTTAAAAATTACAAAATTAAGAAAATGAAATTATTGGTGCAGACCACTTTGAACAATTTTTTATACTTGAATAATGATTTTGTCCATATTGGACAAAATATGGTTGGACAATCATGGAATCGCAGAATGTTAGAGCTAGAGGAACCTAGGTAGTCCAATAGAGAGAGTACTCAACCTGGAGTCAGGAAGACCTAAGTTCAAATCCTGCCTCTGATACTAACTAGCTATGTAAATTTGAGCAAGCCACTTAACCTCTGTTTTCCTCCTTTCCTCAACTATAAAAATAGGAATAATAATAGCACCTACCTCGCAGAGTAATTAAGAAGATCAAAGATAATATTTGTAAAACACTTAGCATAGTACCTGCCACACAATGGGTACTAGTAGTTTCCATCCTTTCTTCCTTCTTCCCTTTCTTCTTTTTCCTTTCTTCCCTTCCTTCCTGAAAGGTGCTTTAAATATCACATAGTCTGACCTCTTTTTACTGATGTTAACCCTGAGGCTCAGCAAAGAACACTGACTTCCCTCTAGCAATTGGTAAAGGTAGATCTGAACTAAAGTTTTCTGAGCTTTCTAGTACACTAAACTTAATTTCTGGTGGTGGCAGTGCGAATGGAATGGTGGCTGACATCAGAAGCACATTAATGGGACAACAAACTACTAATTTTTGGCTAGCAGCAAGAAAAAGAAGTGATTAGGAGTTGAAAATCTTTCTTCAAGATCATCCCCATAAACTTGTTCCTTCCAGTTACAGTTTTGCTTTAGGATATTAACAGCATTCTGTTAAGTGATCAAGTACATTAGCACCAGACAAAATATAGAATAGAATCTCAGAGTTGGAAGGGCACACAAGTTCATAGATTTCAACCTATTCTAAATAAAGCAACATTCTTGGTAAGTGATCATATAACCTCCATTTGGAGACATCTAGGGATTGGGAACTCGAGACAACCCTTTCAATTTTTAAATATCTCTGAATGTTAAGAAGTTGTTTGTTTGTTTGTTTTCTTATGTGGAGGCACAATCTAACTCTGAAACTCTAACCAATCAAGAAAGGCTTCCTCTCTCTCCCAGTTGACAATCTTCCACTTGAAGATAATGATAATGTCCTCACTAACCCTCTCTTCTTCCTTCAAAACATCTCCATCTTCTTCTTTCAGTTAGTGCTAGTATGGCAAGGTTTTGAATTCACTAACCAGCCTGTTCTTTAACTGGATTCACTCAAGGTTGTTCATACCCTCCTTGAGCTATTTGGATGTAGATAAGAGGCATTACATAACAAAGATTTTCCCTAGACTGGGGTATCATCATGACACTGTGGAAACTATGGGATTTGGAGACAGGAGGCCTGGACTCAATACCTAAATCTGACATTTCTTGTCTCTGTGACCATGGATAAATGAATTAAACTCTTTGGGCATCAGTTTCTCTTTCTGTGAGTGTCTGTGCATGTTCAGTTGTTTCAGTCTTGTCTGACTTTTCATGACCCATTTGGGGTTTTCTTAGCAAAGATACTGGAATGGCTTGCCATATCCTTCTCCAGCTCATTTTCCAGATGAGCAAACTGAAGCAAACAGTTGACTTCCCCAGGGTCATACTGCTAATAAGTGTCTGAGACCGATTTGAACTCAGGATGATGAGTCTTCCTGACTCAAGTCCTGGTACTCTATCCACTTTACCACCTAGCTGCCTCAGTTTCCTAATCTGTAAAATGAGGGGCTTGGATTAGATGGTTTTTAAGACTCTTATCAACTCAAAAGCTCTGATACTAGGGGGTGTTCTTTTGTTTTGTTTTGTCTTTTTTATTTACTTATACGTTAGGCAAAGCTGTTTTGAGTATTGGGTCATGGTATACCACTTGTCCAGCATTGCATTCAAGGAACTATTGAATAATTTTTCCATTTTCCATTATTTGTGGACTGTAATTGATAATTCAGAATTTATTCCCCACACACAAACTGAAAGTCTTACTGACTACATCAGTTGCTTCACTCTTACTATTACACAATTAAGTGCTCTTGAAATTCCATACTGTGGTGTCACAAAGTGCTATTGAATTGTTTGGCACTATTGCTGAAGAGATAATGTTGAGTTGGCATTGTAATTATGCATTTGAATGGACAATGTGCTCATATAGCTAATGGAAGATTGGTGCTTCTTCACAGGACTTGACCTGCAAGGGGGACTATTGGATTTGATAATCCTTCTTAACTCTGATGCTGATGACATTGCACAGACATTATACTACATTTAGGATACTTTGAGGAGACTTAAAATGCAGACCAAGGAAAATTGAATTGGGGGATAAATGATAGCTGTGTTATATAAAACCTACTGAAACTGTGATACCTACTAAAGTCCAAAGAGACCTATTAATTGGATTATTTAAAATTTACCAATCTCCCTAACTGCTGACCAATCAAATTCAGTTCAATTCAATTTAACCACCTACAACAGAAATAAATTCTTGCTTTCAAGCAACTTATATTCTCTTTGCTAAAAACTGAAGTTTACAAAGCCCCTTGTAAATATTGTTTCATTTGAATTTTATAGAAACACTATGAAGTAGACCATAACCTTTTTACAAATGAAGAAACTGAGTAATAAATAGTTAAATTACTTGCCTATGACAATATAGCCAACAAGTCTCAAAGTATTTGAACTCAGAAGTCTTGTCTCAAATTCCAGCACCATAACCACTAGAGCAAAGGTGTCAAATGCATAGCCTTGTGGCCTCCAATACTCCCAAATTAGATCTGAGCAAGCATAAAGTATAATTGCAAAATATTTTTAAAATTAATAAAAATACAATAGAACATAGATAAGGTTAATATGTGATTTTCTAAGCCCATATGCCACCCTCAGGGAACTTTATCTTATAGTTTAGGGACCCCAGGTTCCATGTGAGTTTGATAACGCCACTCAGTTGGTAAGGATGCTTGAGGAAGTCCAGTAAGAGAAGGAGGGACTGAAACTTGGGAGAGTTTGGCACTAATATGAAAGGCATCCCACTAGTAGCTCATGTGTATGACAAAATGATAACATCACTTTCAATAGAGCATGATGCAATGATAACATCATCTCCAGCCATTCAGTAATAGCAATAGAAATAAAATATAGACTATCAGCCTGAGAGTGAAAATATAAGGAAGTTTATGGTCCTTTTCAAGGAGGTCTGCCCATCCAGTAAATGAAGGACTCATTAATTAGTACCTAGGATGAGCCCACTGAACTAATACAGCATGGTCCAGGAAGGGATGCTGAGAAATGAGGGAGGTTCCTAACTTCAGAGGTCCCACTATTGATCCTCTGAAAGAAATGATTATTTATCTCTCACATTAATTGTCAATTATTAAAATTGGGAAGAACCAAGTTTGTTTGTTTGTTTGTTTCACCCTGTCATATTTCCTTATCCAATCTCTCTAGGACAGAGCTGATACATCATCATCAGGCCCAGGGAAGTTGTCAGACAACTTGAATTTAATAAGCACCTACTATGTGTCAGACATTATGCTAAGCTCTGGGGATACAAAGAAAGGCAAAAGATCATCCCTGATCTCAAAGAGTTCACAGTCTAATGGGAGAAACAACATCAATCAACTATACACAGGCCAGCTATACAGTTATACAGAACAAATTAAAAATAATCAATGGAGGGAAAGCACTGACATGAAAGGGGATCAGGAAATGTTTCTTTTAGTAGTCCCTTTAGCTGGGACTTGAAGGAAGCCAGGGAAACCAGAAAAAAAAAGAGATAAAGAGGCAGAGAATTCCAGGCATAGAGCACAGCCAATGAAAAACACAGAGTTAAGCGATGGATTGTCTTGTTCCAGGAAGAGCAAAGAGATGGGAAATATTAACCTTTCTCCCTTCTCCCATCCTTGTATTCCAATATTCTAGAATGTTCTTGTGTGACTAGCTATTGCATAATGGTATATCATAATGTAATGTAATATAGCTTAATTGAGCTCAACATAACATTTCTCTGGAGGCTTTCATTATTTCTCAACAGACCCAGCAATTGTATTCCTATTCAACTTCAAAAGCAGTTTTAGTAGAGTGACAAGCTAAGAGAGGAGGGTAGAAGACACTGCAAGAGGTTAAGGAACTGACACTAATGAGTATGTATATCTTACACTTTCTTTTTTAAGTTTATGAAGGAAATGAGAGAAACATGGTTGAAAATTAGGGAGTATCAGGGCAGAACCAAGATAGTGGAAAGAAGACAGGAAGCTGCCTAAGCTCTCCCCAGTTTCCTTCAGAAAACAAACAAAAAACATTAAATCAAGCCTCTAAATGGATTCTGAAATGACAAAGCCCACAAAGAGATAGAGTGAAACAATTTTCTGGCTTAAGATAACTTAGAACTTAAGGAAAGATTTGTTTCACTTGGGCAAAAAGGGAGCACAGCCCAACGCAGACAGTGTCCAGGTAAGCCAGTGTGAGGCTCTTAGCCACAGTACTGACCAGCAACCTAGGCCCCTTCATTCTGGCTCAGCAGGCCCATGGCACAGCAGGCTAGCTGTAAGACCCCCAGCCCCTGCACAGAAGACAAATTGCCAGCCCTGAAACCCAGATAACAATGGGCATGACTAGGCTGGTCCACCCCAGTGAAGTAAGTAAGCCACCAGAACCTGAGACTCCAGCACATAAAGCCAGTGACCAGGCCCTAGCCCCCAGGACAAGAAACTTGGGACAGTGCCCCCTGTGCCCAAGGAGCAGAGCTCAACTTCAAAAGGCATAAAACAGGCAAGAAAGAAATGAGTATGGACCATAAAAAGCTACTATGGTGACAGGGAAGACCAAAACACACTCTCAGAAGAGGACAGCATTTTCAAAATGCCTATATACAAAGCCTCAAAGGGGCATATGAATTGCTGCCAAGCCCTCCCTCCCTCCCCCCAAAAAAAAACAAAAAATTCTTTGGAAGAGCTCAACAAGGATTTTAAAAGTCAAAAAAGAGATGTAGAAGTAAAAAAGGGAAAAGAAATGAGAGTTATACAAAACAAAGTCAATACTTTGAAAAGGGAAGGACAAAAATTAACTGAAGAAAACAATTACTTTAAAAATACAATTGGCAAAATGGGGAAAAAATCCACTGAAGAAAACAACTCCTTAAGTAGAATTGGCCAGGTACAAAAGCTAACTGAAGGTACAAAAACTAACAGAAGAAAATAATTCCTTAAAAATTAGCATTGAACAAGTGGAAGCTAATGACTCTATGAGACATCAAGAATCACTCAATGAAAATAAAAAGAAGAAAAAAATAGAAGAAAATGTAAAAAAGAGAAACAACTGACCTAGAAAATAGATCAAGGAGAGATTGTTTAAGAATTATTGAACTACCTGAAGGCTATGATTAAAAAAAGATGCTGGACAGTATCTTTCAAGAAATTTTCAAGGAAACTGCTCTGTTATCCTAGAACCAGAAGGTGAAAAAAAAAGTCATTGGAAGAATCCACCAATAACCTCCTAAAAGAGATCCCAAAATGAAAACTCCAAGGAATATTGTAGCCAAATTCCAGAATTATCAGGACAAGGAGAAAACACTGCAAGTAGCCAGAAAAAAATAAAATATCAAGGAGCCAGGATAAGACAGGACTTGGCAGCTTCTACATTAAAGGATTGGAGGGCTTGGAATATGATATTCCAAAGGAAGTCAAAGGAGCTTGGATTACAACCAAGAATCTAATACTGAGCAAAACTGAGCATAATCTTTCAGGAGAAAAGATGTACATTGAATGAAATAGGAAATTTCCAAACTTTCCTGATGAAAAGACCAGAGCCTGGACAGAAAATTTGATCTTCAAATATAAGACTCAAGAGGAGAATCTAAAGGTAAACAGAAAAGAAAAAAAAAACATATTATTCAATAAGATTAAACTGTTTACATCCCTACATGGTAACATGATTCTAGTAACTCCTGAGAACTGTATTTTTATTAAGGCAGTTAGAAGGGGTATACATAGACAGAGGGTGTGGGTATAAGTTGACTTTGATATGATGATAAAAAAAGTAAGGGGTGAAAAATTATTGTACTGGAAGAAGAGGAAAGGGGGATGCAGAATAGGGTAAATTGCATCACATGAAGAAGCACAAAAGACCTATTACAATAAAGGAGAAAAAGTGAGAAAGTGAGCATTGTTTGAATCTTACTCTCACCAGATTTGGAACAAAAAGGGAATAACATATATACTAAGTTGAGTATAGAAATTTATCTTGCCATATGGGGAAGTAGGAGAGGAAAGGTGAAAGAAAAGAGAAAGGATTTTATAGAAGGAAGGGCAAAAGGGAAGGCAGAAGTAGTAGGGGAAAGAGGAAATAAAAGGGGGGACTAATAGAAGGGAGAGCAGTTTGAGGGAGGTGGCAGTCAGAGGCAAAATACAGGTGAGGACATGATAAAAGGAGAGAGAAAAGTATAAACAGGGAGAAAAATAAGATGGAGGGAAATACATAGCTAGTAATCCTATCTGTGATTGTGAATGGGATGAACTCTCCCATAAAATGGAAACTGATAACAGAGTAGATTAAAAACCATAATCCTCAACTATATTGTTCATAAGAAACACATTTCGAGGCAGCTAGGTGGCACAGTGGATAGAGCACTGGCCCTGGAATCAGGAGGATCTGAGTCAGGAGGATCTGAGTTCAGATCTGGCATCAGACACATAACAATTCCTCTGGGCAAGTCACTTAACCCCAATTGCCTCTCACACAAAAAACAAACAAACAAAAAAATACCCACACACTTGAAGAAGAGAGATACACAGAGAATAAAGGTAAAGGGCTGAAACAGAATATATTATGCTTTAGCTGAAGCTAAAAAAAAGCAGGGCTACCAATTCTTATCTCAAACAAAGTAAAAGCAAAATAGATCTAATTAAGAAATAAGGAAGGAAACTACATCCTGCTTAAAGGTACCATAGACAATGAAGTAACATCAATACTAAATATATGTGCACCAAATGAATTACAGGAAGAAATATACAGCTAAATCTATTCTAGTGGGGACCTCAACCTCCTCCTCTCAGAACTAGATAAATCTAACCACAAAATAAAAAAAAAAGAAATTAAGGAGGTGAAAAGAATTTTAGAAAATTTAGATATGATGAACCTCTTGAGAAAACTGAATGGGAATAGAAAGGATTATACCTTTATCTCAGTGGTACATCACACCCACACAAGAATTGACCATGCATTAGGGTACAATGACCTCACAAACAAATGCTGAAAGGCAGAAATATTAAATGCATTCTTTTCAGATCATGATGTAATTAAATTATGTGTAATAGAGGGCCATGGAAAGATAAACTAAAAATTAATTGAAAACAAAATAATCTAATCCTAAAGAATGAATGGCTCAAACAACAAATCATAAAAAGTCAGTAATTTCATCAAAGAGAATAACAGTAATGTAACAACATGTCAAAACTTATGGGATGCAGCCAAAGTAGTTCTTAGGGGAAATTTTATATCTCTAAATGCTTACACAAATAAAATTGAGGAGGAGACAATGAATTGGGCATGCAACCGAAAAAGCTAGAAAAATAACAAATTAAAAATTCCCAATCAAACACCAAATTAGGAATTCTGAAAATCAAAGGAGAAATTAATAAAATTGAAAGTAGGAAAACTATTCACTAATTAATAAATTAGGAACTGGTTTTAAGGGAAAAAATAGATAAGCTTTCGGTTAATTTGAATAAAAAGAGAAAGAAGAAAACCAAATTACCAGTATCAAAAATGAAAAGGGTTGGGGCAACTAGGTGGCGCAGTAGATAGAGCTCCGGGCTTGGGGTCAGGAGGACCTGAGTTCAAATCCAGCCTCAGACACTTGACACTTACTAGCTGTGTGACTTTGGGCAAGTCACTTAACCCCAATTGGTCACCAAAAAAAAATGAAAAAGGTAAATTCACCACCAATGAAGAGGAAATTAAAACAATAATTAGGAGTTATTTTGCCTGACTGTATGCCAAAAAAATCTGACAATCTAAGTGAAGTAGAGAAATATTTACAAAAATATAAATAGCCCAAACTAACAGAAGAGGACATAAAATACTAAAATAATCCCATTTCAGAAGAAGAAATTGAACAAGCCATTAACGAACTCCCTAAGAAAAAATCTCAAGGGCCTGATGGATTTACAAGTGAATTCTACCAAACATTTAAAGAACAATTAATTCTAATACTATATAAACTATTTGGAAAAATAGGTGAAGAAAGAGTCTTATTAAATTCCTTTTATGACGCAAATATGGTGCTGATATGTAAACCAGGAAGAGCTGAAACAGAGAAAGAAAATAATAGAACAAATTCCTTAATGAATATTGATGCAAAAAATTAATTAAAATATTAACAAAGATATTACAGTAACTTATCATGAGGATAATACAATATGACTGGGTAAGATTTATACCAGGAATGCAGAGCTGATTCAACATTAGGTAAACTATCAGAATAACTGATCATATCAATAACAAAATTAACAGAATTCACATGATTATCTCAATAGATGCAGAAAAAGCTTTTGACAAAATACAACACCCATTCCTATTAAAAGCACCAGAGAGCATAGGAATAAGTGAAGTTTTCCTTAAAAAGAAAGTATCATCTATCTAAAACCATCAGCAAGCATTATATGTAATGGGAATAAGGTAGAAGCTTTCCCAGTAAGATCAGGGGAGAAACAAGGATACCTATTATCATGGCTATTATTCAATATTGTACTAGAAATGTTAGCTTTAACAATAAGAGAAGAAAAATAAATTGAAGGACTTAGACTAGGCAATGAGGAAACAAAACTACCTCTTTTTGCAAATGATATGATGGTATACTTACAGAATCCTAGAGAATGAACTAAAAAACTATTTGAAACAATAAAAACCTTTGCAAAGTTGTAGGATATAAAATGAACCCACATAAATTATTAGCATTACCATATATTACCAACAAAGCCCAGAAGCAAGAGATATAAAGAGAAATTCCATTTAAAATCACTGTAAAAATACACAACATTTGGGAGTCTACCTGCCAAGCCAAATCCAGGAACTATATGAAGACAATTATAAAACACATTTCACCCAAAAAAGTTAGATCTAAACAATTGGAAAAATATTAATTGCTCATGGGTAGGCCAAGCTGATATAATAATAATGACAATTTTACCTAAATTAATTTACTTATTCAATTCCATACCAATTAAACTACCAAAAATTATTTTATGCATCAAAAATATAATAACAAAATTCATCTGGAAGAACAAAAGTCAAGAATATCAAGGGAATTAATTTTCAAAAATGCAAAGGAAGGTAGCCATTGTTTCTGATAAAGGCCTTATTTCTAAAACATAGAGCTGAACCAAGTTTTTAAGAATACAAGTCATTCTTTAATTGATAAATGGTCAAAGGATATAAACAGATAGTTTTCAGATGAAGAAATTAAAACTTTCTTTAATCATATGAAAAATGCTCTAAATCATTTTTGACAAGAGATAAAAATTAAACCACTCTGAGGTACCACCTCACAAATCTCAGATTGGCTAATATGACAGAAAAGGAAAATTATAAAGATGTAGGAAAATTGGAACAACTATGTATTGGTAGAACAATATTCTGGAGAACAATTTGGAACCATGCCCAAAGGGCTCTAAAACTGTGTATTCCCTTTGATCTGGCAATATAACTACTAGTTCTGTATCCCAAAGAAATCATAAAAAAGGGAAAAGGACCCACATGTACAAAAATATTTATAGTAGCTCTCTTTGTGGTGGCAAAGAATTGTTAATTGTGGCGATGCCCATCAATAGGGGAATGACAGAAAAGTTATGACATATAAATGTAATGGAATACTATTGTTCTATAAGAAGTGATGAGCAGGCAGATTTGAGAAAAACCTGAAAAGACTTACCTGAACTGATGTTGAGTAAAGTGAGCAGAATCAGGAGAATATTGTATGCAGTAACAGCAACATTGTGCAATGATCAACTATGATAAACTTAGCTCTTCTCAGCAATACAATTATCTAAGACTCATGATAAAAAATGCTATCCAAATCCAGAGAAAGAACCATGGAGTTCGAATGCAGATCAAAGCATAGTACTTTCAGTTTTTTCTGTTTTTTTTTTGTTTTATTTTTTCTTTCTTATGGTTTTTCCCTTTTGTTCTGATTCTTCTTTCATAACATGACTAATGTGTAAATATATTTAACATGATTGTACATGTATAACCTATATCAGATTCCTCGCTGTCTTGAGGAGATGGGATGGAAGGGATGGAGAAAAATTTGGAACTCAAAGTCTCACAAAAATGAATATTGAAAGCTATCTTTATATGTTCTTGGAAAAAATAAAATACTATTAACTGCAAACAAAAAACAAAAAAAGAAAGAAAACTAAGGAGTATCAGGGTCAATGATAGGATTTTTTTGGATAAGACAGCACTGAACATATTTGCCAACCAAAATTGAGAACTAGTAGATAAAAAGAAGATGCAGGAAAGAAAGCATGGGGATGAGGAGAGAACAGGGTTAATTTATAGAACAGGATTAATTTATAGAGGTGAAACAAACTTGCTAGAGCAAGAATCAGTTTTATCCTGGGATACAATGACATGATGATATACCTCTTTACCTACTCAAGATAACCTGGGTTTACCAAGGTCAAAGCCTGTTTGAAACCTTATAATAGTCAAGTCACTTAGCTATGTGGCCCAAGGTGCCTTCTAGCTCAACACCTATGTTGTCATTATCAGAGTCAGAGGGAGCTGGAGAACTATACCAATGACTTGTTAAGATTAGTAATGAAGTATAGATAAAGTGGACATTGAAGGAAAGTTGTTTCTTCTTTGCCATTGGGAAAGCTAAGAGCCACAAGACTGCATGCAGCAGACAGATGTTTAGCTAAAGAAGCCTCTGAGGGAAAGCAAGCAAGCAGAGAATCTCCCCTTTAGTCACTCCAAAAGGGCTAAATATAGAAGGCGTACCAGAGAGCAGAGACTTTTTCATTTTTGTCTTCATTTGTGATATCTGTCAACTAGTAGGTATTTAATTAATGCTAGTTGATTCACTAATTATTGACTTTCAATAGTAAAGAATAATTTTCTTCTATGTGGTAAGTAGTAAAAAGATTAAGGAGAGTTTGCATATGCATAGCTCTTTTTTGGAACTATAGCATCAATTAAGCCAGCTTATAGTTAATAAGCCCTGCCGAGATACGGTGATTGTACTAGCATAAGTTTATACCATGGAAGGGTAGAATTAAAATAATGATGTGGTAACTGGTTTAGAGAGATATTTTTGTTTTTCTTTTGTTTGTTTTTTTCCCCATCATACTAGCTACAGCATTACTAACCTGGTTCTTCTCTGTCTTAAATGCCTCTACTTGTAGTCAGAGAGGGCCTTGATGCAATGAATTTTAAAGAGAAGTCTATGAATTGACTTGTGGAAAGTCCAACTGCCTAGACATAACTAGGTGGTGCATTAAATAGAACCCTGAGGCCTGGAATCAGGAAGACCTGAGTTTAAATTCAACCTTAGATACTTACTGATTGTGTGATTTTGGGCAAGTTGCTTATGCTCTGTTGTCTCAGTTTCATCATCTGTAAAATGGGGATAATATTAGCACCTATCTTCCAGGGTTGTTACAAGGATAAAATAAGATAAAATTTGTAAAGCACTTAGCACAGTGCCTGGCACATTGTAAGCACTATATAAACGTTGGTGGTGATGTTATTGTTATTATTCCAGCCACAAATTCATCATAAATTTAACTAATCTGGGTCCATTTATTGAAACCACTGTTAGACCTGATTCAGTAATGATTCTTTGTCTATGTGCCTAGAGTTTATTGACCCTAAAGTAGCCCTTAGCATGCTGAGAAAGATCTAGTATACAATAGCTAGGGCTGGTCACCCTTTGTCTCCTGGTTCCTGTAAATGAACTGCAGCACAATCTGAACAGCCCTCCACAACTAAAGCTGCGCTGTAGGGACAGTTTGTTTTCCTGTATAGCCCAATTGCCAGAGTGTTTGTAGCAGTTATGCAGCAGAATAGCTTAAGGTCTTCTCCCTTTCTTAGCTTCCAATGACTCCAATTGAGTCATTAAATAAGTAAATACATGCACCACTTTAAGCCACTTTTTTAACATTCCTTTTTTAAATTTTGAATTCCAAATTATCTCCTTTTCTCCATCCCCTCCTCTACCCACTGAGAAAACAAGCCAATTACACATGTGATATTACAGAAAACATATTTCCATTTTAGCCATGTTGCAAAAAAGCAAGAAAAATAAAGAAAGTGAGAAAATTATTCTTCAATTTGTATTCAGAGTTCATCACTTCTCTCTCTGGAAGTAGGTAGTATTTTTCATCTTGAGTCCTTAGGAACTGTCTTGGATCATTATATTGATCAAAGTAGCTAAGTCTTTCACAGTTGATCATCATTACGATATTGTTGCTGTATACAATAATCTGGTTCTGCTTACTTCATTCTATGTCTTCCCAAGTTTTTCAGAAGCCATCTCATTTGTCATTTCTTTTAGCAGATTAGTATTTCATCACAATCACATACCACAACATGTTCAGCCAATTGATGGGCATCCCCTCAATTTCCAATTCTTTAACACCACCAAAAGAGCTTCTATAAATATTTTTGTACATATAAGTCCTTTTCCTTTTTTTAATCTTAAACCAACTCTTGACACAATTGATAACCTCTGCTTCTGTCTTAACGACTTGTTCTCAATTTATCTTAAGGCTTGTTCCTGGGGCTTACTACTCCTTATATAGTTAAAGTGTATTTCATCATCTTATACATCCTTATATTTGAGGATGTGGTAAATCAATTACATTAGCATGAAGTTGCTAATGTGAGTGTGTTTTTGCATGGGAAATTCACCAAAATATGTGGAAATCTGGGAAAGGATCTGCTCTCTTTTCTTCATACCATTCACTCTCTAGTTACTTTCAGGGCAATGAAGTCCAATGGCAGTCATTCTAGAGCTTCAGTCTGCCTCAATTGATAACATGCCCTGAAGGATTTAACCCTTTCACCTCAGGAAGTTTTGCCCTGGAGTTCTGCTACCCTGATTGACTTGTGTCTCATATGACTCACTACATCAAAGCAGGCTCTATCCCTAATTCATTTTAATATCTCTTCACTATTTCCCAGTACCCACAGTCTTGCTGCCAGAGAGGTAATCTCTGATCTTCATCCTGCCGCCTTCTTGTTCTGGAGCCACGATCACATCAAAACTGTATTTGCTACTCTTCAATGGCTCTACTCACCATCCCTGCTTTTCAGTGATTCTCTAGCTCCCAATGACTGAAGGATAGGCTGTTATATTTCACTCATCCCCCAGGGCTCACCTGTACCATTAATGGGTTTGGAGGTCTCTTGAATTCCCTCCTAATGCATGGATCTGCACACCCCCATTCCATTTAACCATTTAACAGTGAGATTAACTTTTATAAAGGAATACTTACTTCATGAGTAGTACCAAATGCAAATATTTCTCCCAATACCTGGGATGTAATACCCCAAATACCACTTTGATCTCTGAAAAGGGGAAGGATGAAGCTCGCAAGTTTAGCATTAGTCACACCAATTTCCAAAGCCAAAGCTCCAACTCTGCTTGGTCTTGTATCCAATAACCCTGGTTTCTCAGCAAACATCAGGCCTAGAATCCCAATAACCCCATAATTGCAGATTCAGGATCCAGGTACCCCACTCCCTGCACCTAGTACTGAAAAGGGCAAACAAAACAGGACCAAAAGCCCAGAGGGACCACAGGGCCTAAGAGGACAGGAAGGTGGCCTTCAGCCCCTTCATTTCCCAACTCACTACATCATGTCACTGCTATGAATGAAGGAGTCATTTACCTCTGGATATTGCTGAAAAGAGAGAGCGACTATATCTCATGCAGATCTATTTAAAGGCAGTTCTAGCTATGCACTCAATAGAAAGAGGTTGTTCCCACTCCTGTGGAAGGCCAATACAAAAAGTCTTCTCCCAGAAGCATGTCCCCGGGATATAACTCCTGGGTGAGTCCATCTTGGATGATTTAGGCATGGACCAAACCCCTGTCACAACTGAAACCTGATTTTTTTGATGTGTCCACAGGGCTTGGTACATATTAAGCGCTTGATTTGGTTATTTTTTTGTTCATTCAGTCACTCATTATACTGTTGTGACATCACTCAGGAAATGCAGACCTGCTAGTGATTTATTCATAAAACAGGACTATTCTTATGTAGGGGGGCTTGCCTACATGCCATTCTACCATGTGGGTGGGATTAGCCTCCTTTCATTGGTTGGGGCTATGTCATTAATCTGTCCAGATTGGTACTGTCACTCTTTTTCTTTCTACTATATCCAAAATGTAAGGATCACAATTATTGCCTGGATGCCATAAACTAAATCAGGAGGATGGATACATCTCTCCATTTATTTTACCTCAGCTCTGAGAAACGGGCTTGTGGCCTTTATTCTGTGTTGTTTGTCCTCAGTTTCAGGTTCCACTGGTGATATTGTGGTGATTCCCCACTGACCCCAGGAGTTTGAGCCATGATGATTTTGGAGCCAAGGTCCCAAGCAAAATGGTGCATCCATCCAGGGAGGCCCAGAGAAACAAGGTGCCTAGAACTCAATCCTGAGGGGGATTTTGGATTTGCAATTAAGCTGTGAGTCTAATCGCTTTCCCCTGTCCAGAGAACAAAGATTTGCAAAGGGAGAGGAAGATTATGCCCCAATTGTTGGGAAGCAAATTTGTATATTTGTGATTATACATTTTGAAGTAAATATTTCTTTCTAAATGCTAATCTAGTTATTAGTGATTAAATGTAAGTAGGGATATAAAGGACCCTCTTCCACTAGAGGAAACATAGTAGGCAGATGCTACAGCCTAGATACACATCCCAAACCCCTCAAGGGTACTGGAGAACCCTGGCTGAAGGGCCAAATATAATATACCTACCTTTAAGGTAATAAGTACCAGGTAGTTTATGTTACAAGTATAGATAGATAGAATCTTTCAAAGAGGGAGTATATTCACACACACACAGACACACACACACACACACACACACACACACACACACACACCCCAAATATACTTCTATACTCTCAGAGAAGAAGTCTAATTAGACAGAAGACCTCAGATCTTAGAGATCTTAGAGATCTTAAAAGAAGGATGGAAAAGGAAGGGAAAAGAGATTCATTAAGAAATACACTAAGGGAAAGTAGGGGAAGGTTTGGAAGAATGGTCTCGTAATGGGTATGGTGCAAGTAGAAGTTTATATAAACAAGAATGAAAGGGAAGAGGAAGCAGTTGACACTTGATCTTTATTTAATGTGAAGCTGTCAAATGAGGGAAAACACACAAATATGCACACAAATACTCAGTTGGCTACAAAAATATATTTGACTCAAAAGTAAGATGAAGAAGTGGGAATTGGGGGAGAAGAAATTAAGGGAGATATTAGTTCTAATCAAAACAAACTGTGATGATCATAAAAACATTTATAACTATTTTTACAGTAGCAAAGAATAGGAAACTGAGGGGTGCTTATAAACTGAGGCAAAGCTGAAGAAGTTATATAATATAAATGTGATGGAACACTGGTTCTACTATAAGAAATGATGAAGGGAATAGTTTCAAAGAAAGCCAGGAAGACTTACATGAACTGATGCAGAATGAAATAAACAGAACCAGGAGAAAAATATATACAAACACAGCATTATTGTAAAGATAAACAACTTAAAGGATGTAGGAACTCTGATCACAATTCCAGAGGACTAATTATGAAACATGGTACCTACTTCCTGATAGAGGACTCAGTACAGAATAACAAGTATTTGGTGGGGAGGGATATGACCAATGTGGAATTTTTTTTTCTTGACCATACATAATTTTTTTTTCTTTGGTTCTCAGTTAAAATAAGGAAATAGAGGAGAGAGAGAAGATGGATTTTTGTTGACTAAAATATATTTTTTTTAGTGAGGCATTTGGAGTCGAGTGACTTTCGTAGAGTCACACAGCTAGGAAGTATTGTGTCTGAGGTCAGATTTGAACTCAGGTCCTCCTGACTCCAGGGCCGGTGCTCTATCCACTGTGCCACCTACCTGCCCCAATAAATTTATTTTTTAAAAAAAGAAACACATGCTTTCTGGAGCAGCACAAAGAAGACATATAATGAGCTGATCAACAAATGTTATTTCTGCTAAAACTGTGAGGCCTTGCCAGTTTCCCTTATATGAGAATATAGTACATTCACTCTCACATTTGCAAAGTACTTTTCATCCACTTTATAATTTGTGCCTTAGAACTAACATGAGGCCTTACAGATCATTATCTCCATTTACAAATAAGGAAATAAAAGCTTAGAGAGGCTATAGCCAATGCCAAAAGAGGGATTTGAACTCAGCTCTTCCTGACTTCAAGGTATTTCTATCTCATAATGTTGCCTGATCACAGAGCAGCAGCAGTAGCAGTAAAAACATCAATGACAACAACTACAAAAGTTGTTAAGTAATACCCTGAGAATATTATGCTAAAAGGACTTCACAAGTACAGTTCTTTGTGTCTCTCTGACTTCACAACATTCTGTATACCTTGAGCTCCAGAGAGCCAGTTGTCTCATTGGAAGTATTTTTGGTCCCCAAACAATCTGCCTACATTATTATAAAAGAAGTACAGTTTATAAAATTCTGCCCTTCCCTTTTAATTCAATACTATGACTTTCAGTTAAATACTAAGCTTTCATAGTTAACTTATCTCTTGAAAACAGAAAATCTTCCCCTCTGCTCTACAGTATTAGATTATTTGTGTCACACAATTTTCCTTCTGAAAAAAGGGGTTCAAACCCAAATGGATTGCCCACTAAATCACATAGAACAGAGTTGACTAGCAGATGCTGATGATCATGGTTCAAGAATGGGTGAAAATTCAAAGTCAAAGTTTAGCTTCAATAAGGAGTGCTAAGAGCAAAGTTTGAATGGAGGACTGGTCAGCTAGATGTTTGTGTTGAAACCAAAGATGTCTAAGCTGAGAGAAGTGAGGCAACATGAGTATGGGATGAGATGAGTCCATAGGCCTCACTAAGAAGCATGAGTCTGGTAAAGAACAAATAATGGAAACATGGCCTGGGTCAGGATCCAATAAGAAAAGAAATCACAAAAAGTGGGTACTGTATTAAGCTTGAAAGAATCATGGAGTGTATAGGGTCCCCCTGAGGAGTGCTGATGTTTAGCAATGCTGTTAGATACATTAGATTTGATCTCAAGTTGCTTCATGCACATACGTCTGTCTTATATTCCCAGGCATACTGCAAGCATTTCTCTTGTATGGATCATGTCTTTTATATCTCTGATGGTGCTCATTTTCCAATCCCTTGAACCCCATCCCCAAAGTATTTTACTTCTAATTGCAAAGAAAATATTGTAGGCACTTACAAAATGCTTACCAAATTTATACATACATACATGTATATGTTATATAGTATTTATAATATATAAAATGTGTGAATATATTATGTGTTTGCACTGATATACAGATATATACCTATATACATATTTAGGCATATATTAAAAATGAAAACTTTGACCTTTTCGGTCTCTTTTTCTCTTTGAATCAATGGACATTGAGAGACTCAAGATGATTCAGAAGTTATCATCCAGTTCAGTTATTAAAATGTAGATGAATGTTTTAAGGACAATACAGTGTTAAAATGTGAACAATTTTATCAAGCTAGTTTTTTGGTATTGTGTTTGTTGGGATATAGTGTGTTAAAAATGTGATGTGTGAAATGCTTTAGAAAAAAGTAGTGTATATATGAATGAATATCTGCTACAAGAAATTTGTTTGTTTTTCCTATTGAGTAGGAGGTTGAATGGAGAAAAAATAGATTTTTGGTATCTTTTTTATTTTAATAGAGAAATAGGGAGGGTACTAGAGATGTGAAATGCTGCATGTGCTTTCAAATGAGACCAGTGATAATAAGTTGTGTTTCACTTTGTTACAAGAGACCCCTCATAAAGTGAAAGCAATTTGCAAATACTAATAAGACAAAAATTAAAAAACATCAATCAAATAAGAGGGAGAGAGAAAGACAGAAAGAGAGAAGGAGAGACAGAGAGGAGAGAGGCAGACAGACAGAGAGACAGACAGAGAGAGAGAGA
>NW_020954594.1:16114897-16211237 GCF_900497805.2 Vombatus ursinus | reverse complement strand
AGAGAGAGAGAGAGAGAGAGAGAGAGAGAGAGAGAGAGAGAGAGAGAAGAAGAAGAAGGAGGAGGAGGAGATAACATGGGGAGGAACCATAGAAGGATTATGGAGCCAACTCTGAGCGCCACTGTCAGGCACCATATTAGATATCAACCACAAATATACTCTGTGCAGTCAATGATTGACAAAATGTACATATTTGAATTCAATAGATTCTTGTTATCATCTCCTCTACATGTTCCTTATGGACTGTCCTTCAAGTAAAAATACTTCTGCCTTCTGATATAGAGGTGATATGATCTAGACTGAGCAGGGATTGATAAAACAAAAGGAGGCTGAGATTATAAAACCTTATATAGGTTGGACTACTTAATAAGTTCATATAGAAAAGAAAAGTAAATGATTTTCCTAGGACTGACTGAAGAAAAAACTGCTTGAAGTCAGCATCTCTTGCTTATTGGGGAATGACTAAATAAATTGTAGTACATGAACACAAAGGAATATCACTAAGAAAGGATGAATGTGATAAATAAAGAGAAGCATGGAAATAGCTACATGAACTGATGCAGAGTGAAGTAATCAGAGCAAGTAAAACAGTTTACTGAAAGATTAAAACTATTTCAATGAAAAAACTACAAACAAAAAATCAAAAGTGAGTGTTGCAAAATTATGAAGAATAAGCACGGCTCAAAAGAAAAGAAAAGAGAAAAACTCCTACCCTACTCCTTATTAGAAATGGAAAGTCCAGAAATGTTGCACACTGCACATTTTTTAGGTTTTTTTCAATCTATTAATCAGTGATGCTGATTTTTCTTCTTTTTATTTTTTCTTTAAAAATCCTATTGTTATATAAGATGGTTCTTTGAGAGGGTAAAAGTCTCCTCTCACTGAGGGAGACTATGGTGATGTAAAAAATAAAACAAAAGACATTAAAAATTTCTTTTAAAATAACAACAAAAAAAGAGAGAATAGCACCTTCATTTAAATATTCCTCTTCTGGACTATACATGGGAGAGGAATATTTCTGAAAAATGGTTATCTTAAATTGAATTAAATATTTCCTAAATGTTTTAATGAATTCAGTCAAAATCAGGATTGTTTTGTGTAGCTATAACCATATCATATCATACCCTAGTTAAGTAGTGCATTACAACTTCTAAGGCTCTATTCTACAAGATTCTTTGGCAGTCAGCACATTAGATAGAGTATCCTTAAATGTGCCTTATAGTATAATTGGGAAGTGTAAAACAAATAACTCCATATGGATGGAGGTACAAATACATTCCCTCTAGTAACACCTAACACTTACTTATTACTGAATCATAAATCACTTCCTGGTGATGGTGGGTGTATAATCCATTTTTGCAGTTTGGGTGATGATGAGGGAAAAGTTCTTATGGGCGAAAGGAGAGATCCTGTAATAAGCAATCAATATACACTCATCAATGGAATTGATAAATTAAAAACAAAGAAAATAAGGGGATAAACCTATAAAAATAAAGGTATGCATATGTTTCCTGATAATGGCTTATATTTATGAGATGTTTCATATTTATTAATTGATCTGATATTTATGATAATCCTATGCAATTTATAGTAAAACTCCTAATTTCCATTTTACAAGTGAGGAAACAGAGCCTCAGTGACTTGTCTAAGGTCACATAGTTAGCAAGTAGTAAGTATAACATTCTAATGAAAGTCTTCTGACTCTAAACCTCCTGTTAGTTCCACTATATGACATTGTCTAAAATACCTCACTAAAACTAATGAATGATTCATAAATGGAAAAAGCTACTCAAACCATCAAAAACAAATTATCCTGGCAAGGCTTGTGGTTTTGCAGTTCAAGGAACTTGGTTGAACAGATTCATGTCTCAATAATTCCAGTGGATCCTATAGGGACTCAAAATGATATTTAAGATTTCTCTTGCTTGTGTCTCTCATATCTGGCACTGAATTTTGAATGATGAGAATTGATGATAAAATTGAGCAACCACTTAAAAGTCCAAGCAGTTTTACCATAGCATATGTACCATAACAAATAAGGCATTTTAAAAACAAATTTAATGGATAATATAAACACTCAAACTTTTCAATTCAATGATAAAATGAGGCTGGGATTACATATCTAGGAAAAAGGAAGCATTGGTTTGTATTTTGTGTGTGTAGTATATCAGAAGTATCACTTGCTATTTTCAAAATAAATATTTCTAAATTTCAAATCTTTTTGTAGCATGTCATGTAAACGCACAATATGCTCACAATTTTATATTTAAAATATGTTCTGAACCATTACTGTATTCGATATGAATCCTTTTGATCTTTAGCTGAACAAAAGAATGGTATACAGACAATTCTATGAAGAAGCACTTTTTTTCTCTTTCTGTATTTTAAAATCTTTTTGAATCAAATGTTTAATTATGAGGCGATAACCAGAAGTGTTACCACATGAATTCAAATTATTCTTTGATTAAATTTCACAACACAGCATGGAGCTATAACAGAAATGAACATTATGATGAAATTATAATTACTTAGTAATAGATATTAAGCTAAATAACTATTAAATAGCCCATTTCAGACATCTAATGCTAGATGTTGAAGTAATAGTGTGGGTTTTCCACAAATGTGACCCTGGTAGAGTGCTCTAGGCTCTTAGCCCTGTGGCTTTACCATATTAATTATGACTTTTAGTTGAACATCAAGATCAGTAACATTCTTCCATACATATGAAATAAGTAACTAGTTTAAAATTTGTTAGGCTTGTATAGGTAGATTTTGAAATCGTGTAATTGTAAGAAAGCTGAAAGCTGGCTCTTTTTGAAAGGAACCAAAAAAAGAGAGCAGGATTGCTCAAATGTGCTCTCTACTAAGGAAAATAAAGTAAAATACTCTTTGGAATGCACTGGTGGAGGAGAAAGAGCCATAAGGTGTATGGGGTTGAATGGGAATAGGTATATGTATTTGGAAGGAAGCCTCTAAGTGAAGAAGAGTGGTGAAAAGGCTATTTTCAAAAGAAAACAAAGACTAAAATAGGGGAAAAGTAGGGGGTGGGGTAATGCATCAGACCATCACAATAGATTCCCAACAGATCTTGCCACTGCAGTTTTTGCCCCCGTTATATCCATCAGACACTATACTTCCACCATGCCATACCTATGCATAAATGTAATCATGTCATTGCTCTGCTTAAAAGTCTTCTGGGCTTGTCTCTCACCTACCTGAAATGAAGTTTCAATACCTTAACCAAGTATTCAACATCTTCAACAATTTGACACTACCCAAACTTTTCAAATCAATTTAATTCAATACATATTCATTTAGTGCTTACTGTGTGATAGGCACTGCATTTGCACTACAGAGAAAAATAACAATAAAGCAATCCTTACTTTCCTTCTAGGACTTGGGTGTGGGCTTGGAATAGATATAATGTATATGCAGATAAAAATAATACAAGTGAGATTGTAATGCAAACAAAAATAAAGTGTTCTAGGAATATTTAAGGAAAAACAGAGGGGTGAACACCAAGACTGGGGCACAACATTCAGGACTGGGAAGAGGTGTAAGATGTATTGGGCAATGTGATTTCATATCTTGGTTTACCCTCTAGTATTGCAGAGAGGGGTGAGCTGGGAGGTGGTGAGATTTATAGTTCCATCCACTATTGCCGAAGGAGGCAAGGCATGTCCTGGTAAAGAATCACAATTCCAAATTGTGCTGGTGGTAGAACCAGGAAACCGCTAGAAACTGACTCTAAATAGAGATCATTTCATTAAGGGTGAAAAACAGAACGGAATAGAAAGAGATACCTTACAAAAGTATAAGTAAGGGAAAAATTCTTAGCTAAACAAAAGAGTTCTACTTATTAAATAAAAATAGATCATTTGGATTGAATAAAGCGGAAAAACTTTTGTATGAATAATCTCATTGCAGCTAGACTAAGAAGAAAATCAGTTAATTGTTGAAAAATTCATGGCAACTATCTTAAATAAAAATCTGATATCCAATATATCTATATCTATATATATATAAATGTATATATACACACACACATATATATACGTATATATAATATGTATGTATTTATGTATATGTGTATGTGTGTGTAATGGAAACAAAATTGTGATGACAATAATTTTCACCATGTGTAAATGATCAAAGTAAAAGGCTAATAACAACTATATGAAAGAATTATTCCCATCCACTAACAAGAAAAATTAAAATGAAAACAACTTTGATATTTCAGCTCACACTCATCAAATTATGCAAATGTGTGGAATCAAGACATTACATTTTGAGGTCAGGATATGACTAGTAGTCCTGTTTGGTCAGAATGGAGAATGTGCAGAAATTATTGCTATGAAATAAGTTTGAAATGGTAGAATGGAGCCAAGGTGTGGAGAGTCTCAAATGCTTATTGTTTTAATCGTGTCTGACCCTTTGTGACTACATTTCATGACAAAGATACTGGAGTGGTTTGCAGATGAGGTTTGGTAACTTGGCCAGGGTCACACAACTAGTAAATGTCTAAGACCAGATATGAATTCAGGAAGATGAGTCTTTATGACTTCGGGTCCAGCACTCCATCCACTTTACCACCCAGCTGCCCTCCTTAAGGGCATATAGAACCACAAATATTTAGTGAGAAATTATATGATCAAAACTATTCATCAGGAAGATTTTTTTACATCTGTATGAAGAATTATTGGAGAAGGGAGAGACTGGAGGCAAAGTTATCAATTAAGAGTACATTATAGTAGTCAAGATGAGAGGTAGTGAGGATGAGGATCTGATATAGAGTAGTGTTAAAATGAAGGGCAAGAGGACTATTACGAGATTCGGCAGAATTAGTAGTTGGATACAAGTTTGAGGAGGGAAAAGGACAAGGCAATGATAAAATGAGAACCTTCAAAACTTTGGAGATTGGTTACCTTACCCATATTAATGACTCTACCCCAATTGGAGTGCTTCTTATCCCTTGTATAGGCCCTATACTTCCACATCTTCATGCCTTTATTCCCATTATTTGTTATATCTAAAATCCTTTCTCTCTACTGCTTGTTGAATTCTCACCTGTGCAAAAAATCTCAACTGGAATATTAATTAATAAAAAAAATATTAAGCTCTTACTGTGTGTCAGGCACTTTTCCCATGAAGTCTTTTGTGATTGAAGGCCTTAAGTTATAATTACGTCTTTCAAATCTCCTCTCTTCTGCTAAGAAACAACATGTCACTTGGTTTGTACCCATCCTATGTACACAGTTCAACAATTCAATGCATCAATGAATCTGAGACTTGACAGTTGCCCTTGCTAGCCTTGTAGACAAAATGGGAAGATAGGGGTTGAAAGATACTACAGTTTAACGGACTGGCAAACCAAAGGAGTTATTAATGGATGGTAAGAGGGAAATATCAAATGAAGTTATCCAGTGATCTGTCAATGATCTTCTGAGGTTAAATATTTTAATCAATGATATGGATAAGACACTAATAATTTATTCTCATATTTTCATATGACCCAGCTTGTGACATAGCTAACACATTGGATGATAGAGTCAGGAAACAAACAAACAAAAAAGATCCCAACAGGCTAGACTGCAAACTGTAGTCAAAGGGCCTGCAGCCCTTTTTGAATGGCCCATGAAATTAAAAAAAAATCTTTATTTAAAAGTGTAAAAACATTTTTAACTTTCAGATCATACATAAATGGGCAGTAAACTAAATTTCACTTGTGGGCTATAATTTGCCCACCCCTGGGCTAGAACATAGCACTAAATCAAAAATCACAGAAATTTAATGATTAAAAATTCTAAGCCTTTTAATTGGTTAAAAATAAAGTCATTATAAATACAAGATGGAGGAGACATAGCTGGACTTTAGTATATCTAAAAAGTTATTTGGGGGATTTCTGGTTTTTTTTTTGTTTGTTTGTTTTTAGTGAGGCAATTGGGGTTAAGTGACTTGCCCAGAGTCACACAACTAGAAGGTATTATGTGGCTGAGGTCTGACTTGAACTCAGGTCCTCCTGACTCCAGGGCTGGTACTCTATCTACTATACCACCTAGCTGCCCCTTGGGGGATTTCTGAAATACAATCTTAGTATAAGTCAAAATTTTAATATGTTAGCCAAATGAGCTATATTAAATACACTAGCACAGCTTCCAGAAATAAGAAAATGTCAGCCCTTTCATATTCTTTTAGAGTAACAAAACTTCAAGAGTTTTGTGTTCAGTAACAGTCATCACATTTTATTTTATTTTTAAAATTTATTTATTTATTTTCTTTTTCATTAATAAATTTATTTATTTTTAGTTTTCAACGTTTACTTCCACAAGATTTTGAGTTCCAAATTTCACTCCATCTCGCCCCTCCCCCCACCCCAAGATGGCATGCATTCTGAATACCCCTTCCCCATGTCTGCCTTCCCTTCTATATCTCCCCCCTTTCTCTTATTCCTTTCCCCTTCTATTTTCCTGTAGGGCAGGATAGATTTCTGTACCCCATTTCCTGTATTTCTTTCCCAGTTGCATGTGAAAACATTTTTTTTAAACATGTTTTTAAAACTTTGGGTTCCAAATTTTTTCTGTTCCTCCCTCCCCACCCACCCTCATTGAAAAGGCAACTCAGTATAAGTTATACATGTGCAGTTATGCAAAACACTTCCATAGTAGACATGCTGTGAAAAACTAACTCTATTTCCCTTAATCCTATCCTGCCCCCCCATTTATTCTATTCTTTCTTTTGACCCTGTCCCTCCTCAGAAGTATTTGCTTCTGATTGCTCCCTTTCCCAATCTGCCCTTCTCTCTATCATCCCCCTTCTCTCTTGTCCCCTTCCCCCCCCTATTTTCCTGTAGGGTAAGACAGATTTCTGTACCCAATTGAGTGTGTATGTTATTCCCTCCTTAAGTCAAATCCTATGAGAATAAGATTCACTCATTTCCTCTCACCTTCCCCCATTCCCCCCCAACTATAAGAGCATTTTCTTTTCTGTTTTTTGTAAGATTATTTACCTCATTCTACCTCTCCCTTTCTCCTTCTCCTAGTATAATCCTCTCTCACCTATTAATTTTATTCTCCAGATATCACCCCTTCATCTTCAGCTCACCCTGTGCCCCCATCTATCTATTTATCTATCTATCTATCCACCCATCCATCTATCTATCTATATATACATACATACACATATAATTTTTTTCTCTCCAACTACTTCTAATACTGACAAAGGTCTCATGAATTACATATATCATTTTTCCATGCAGGAATGTAAACAGTTCAACCTTAATAAGTCTCTTATGATTTCTCTTTCCTGTTTACCTCTTCATGTTCCACTTGAGTCTTGTATTGGAAAGTCAAAATTTCTATTCAGCTCTGGTCTTTTCATCAAGAATGTTCGAAAGTCCTCTATTTCACTGAATGACCATTTTTTCCTCTGAAGGGTTATATTTATGCTGGGTAGGTGATTCTTGGTTGTAATCCTATTTCCTTTGCCCTCTGGAATATTATATTCCATGCCCTGCAGTCCCTTAATGTAGAAGCTACAAAATCTTTTGTTATCCTGATTGTGTTTCTACAATACTTGAATTATTTCTTTCTGGCTGCTTGTAATATTTTCTCCTTGACCTGGGAACTCTGGAATTTGGCTACAATATTCCTAGGAGTTTTCCTTTGGGGATCTCTTTCAGGAGGAGATTGGTGGATTCTTTCAATTTCTATTTTGTCCTCTGGTTCTAAAATATCAGGGCAGTTTTCCTTGCTAATTTTTTAAAAGATGATGTCTAGGCTCTTTTTTTGATCATGGCTTTCAGATAGTCCAATAATTTTTAAATTCTCTCTCCTGGATCTATTTTCCAGGTCAGTTGTTTTTCCAATGAGATATTTCACATTGTTTTCTAATTTTTCATTCTTTTGGATTTGTTTTATAGTGTCTTGATTTTTCATAAAGTCACTAGCTTCTAATTGCTCTATTCTAATTTTTAAGGAAGTATTTTCTTCAGTAAGCTTTTGGACTTCCTTCTCCATTTGGCCGATTTTGCTTTTCAGGGCATTCTTTTCTTCATTAGCTTTTTGGACCTTTTTTGCCATTTGAGTTAGGCTATTTTTTAAGGTGTTATTTTCTTCAGTATTTTTTTTGGGTCTCCTTCAGCAAGCTGTTGACTTATTTTTCATGATTTTCTTGCATCACTCTCATTTCTCTTACTAGTTTTTCCTCTCCTCTTACTTCCTTCTCAAAATCCCTTTTGAGCTCTTCTAAGGCCTCAGACTGATTCATATTTTTCTTAGAAGCTTTGGATGTAGGAGCTTTGACTTTGTTGTCTTCTTCTGGTTGTATGTTTTGATCTTCTTTGTCACCAAAGTAAGATAATATAGTCTGACTCTTTTTGTGAGGTTGCTCATGATCCCAGCCAATTACTTGAGTTTTGAACTCTTTGTTAAGGTAAGAGTCTGTTTTCAATGTGGAGAATGTACTGTCCCAAGCTTTGGGGGTTTTTACAGCTGTTTTCAGAGATACTTCTAGGGACCTGTAAATTTTTAGTTCTTCCAAGGTGCTATGATAAGGGGCGAGGTGTTTCCTCTCCACCACCACTATAAGCTTCACCACAGCAGTGGTCCTCCTCGCCCCAAGACAGCCCCTCAGAACTGTGACCCAGATCCAAGCACAGGCAAAGCAAGAGAATCCTGCGCCTCAGCTCTGGCAAAGAGATCCTTGCAATTCCCCTCTGATCAGCCACTGGATTCTCCCTCAGTCTGTGGGCCAGAAGCTCAGAAGGCAGCCACAGCCCGCGCTTGGGACTTGAGGCTGAAACCTAGCTTCTGACTTTCACCACAGTCACAGACTTTTCCCACTGACCTTCCAAGCTGTCTTTGGTGTTCTTGGGTTAAGAAGCCTGGAAACTGCCACAGCTGCCTGTGATTCAGTCCTCTGCGGCCTCCTCCAGGGTAGCTGCGGCCTGCGCGCCCATGCCAAACTGTGCTCCTCTCCTTGCCTGACACGATATACCTTTCTGATCAACCATCCAGGCAGTCTTGAGCTGGAAATTTGTTTCACTCTGTCTTTTTGTGGGTTCTGCTGCTTTAGAATTTGTTTAGAGACATTTTTTATAGGCATTTGGAGGGGTTTGGGGGAGAGCTCAAGTAAGTCACTGCTTTCACTCTTCCATCTTGGCTCCACCCCCAGTCACCACATTTTAGAAGACCAGAGATCAGCTAAAGAGTATGTAAAGGAAAATTACCAGAATAATGATTATCTCATGCTATATATGGATTGACTGAAAGAATCAGTGATTTTTAGCTTAGGAATGTGGGAATCACTGGATACAGATGAGTATTTATTGGTTGTGGGTCTTTGTGTTTTCTACATTCTGTCTGTAGGGTGAAATAAAGTCTTCCCTATGTTAAATATGTACTGAACTTAAATGCAGATGGAGAACATTGTAATCATACCTGTAGAGATTCAGACATGAATTCTATTCTGAGGTTTCAGAGGGAATTCTAGGTAGGGGCAAAATGAGTCTCAAACATCATTTGGAGAGTAGCAGGCTCTGGGAATTGAGCTCTGTCTTTCTAAACCCATATCTGGAGGCCCTGGGCCATAGGTTACATCAATGAGGATAATGATAAGCTAATGATAACATAGGTCTAGAGATCAAGTTAGTTGAAGGAACTATGTAGATGGCCTTGAGAAGAAAAGAAAAGACTTTTGAAGTCACTATCTCTGTCTTCGAGGCCTGTTACTTGAGAAGGGATTACACTTGATTTCTATGGCTCTGTTCAACTGACCTCATAGAGAAGAAAATATGGGCTTTAAAAAATAATCATAATGTCTAGCATTTATATAGTGCTTAAAAGTTTACAAAATTAATTACATGTATCATTCTCAATTTCTCCTCACAATAATTCTAGATGGTAAGTACTGTTATAGTCCCCATTTTACAGATGAAGAAACTAAGGCAGATGGAGGTTATGCAACTTTCATAGGCTTACATGACTAATAAGTCCTTGATTTGAACATAAATCTTTCTGTCTCAAATTCCAGTGTTTTAGCTACTGCACTGCGCACTTGCCCTAAAGGAAAAGGATAAACTTCCTAGCTCTCAAAAATTATATGAGATACTTTGTAGGTATTAGGATCTCATAGAGGTCTACAAGGAGAAGAGGAGTGAATGTTTGCTGAGAATTTTGTAGAGGAAGTTCTTGGTTCCACATATTTTGGCCAAGATGATCTCCGAGGCACCTTCTAATGTGGAGATTCTGCAACACTGTTTCAAATGCTATAGTAATCCTTTTAAGTTAGACAGATAGAGCACCAAGACAATGTTACCAACTTGATCTTTCTTATGTGAGTCCATTGACATGTTAGAAGATACAGGGGAGGAAGTGGGAAAATCTCTATCATTTCCATTCTCAAAAATGTTCAAACAACCATTGTTTTCTCACTCTAAAACCAATGCAGAAGAGGAGGTTGTACATTTTTTTTTCATAGATATTGTTTGGGTTCTGCTCCAGAGGGAGAAAGAGTCATAATTGTTGATAAGCATTATATTTTCTATGAAAAGAAGCAGCTCCCAGAACAGATGGTTTGACAGTGAAATTTTACCACATTTTTCAAAATATTCTTTGTTAACCGCTAGTAGCCATGCTTAATTCTGTCTGTGAGGATGAGAAGACACGAAGATGATGATTCAGACATCATTAACTGTAATTTCAAAAAAAAATCAGATACAATAATGTCTTGAATAGAAATTATAAGATATTAGGAAATATTTCTTTGGAAGAGATTTTCAGACTGTGTAGAAAGATTGTCAGGCAAGTGCAGGCATGTGTGGTTAGGGTATTTATGAAGGTGGCTGGTAAAAATTGAAAGCATCCACAGTAGAAACAGGAATGTTCCTAGTGTATGTCTTGTAAAAAATTTTTGTACACATTCAGATTAAGTACATATTCATTAATTGATTGCTGCAAGTAGAAAACTTCATTGGGCACTGGGGACAAATTTTAGATAAGCCCACTGAAGCAAGCAGGGAAGGCTTTGTGGAGGAAGTGATAACTTGGATCTTAAAAGGTGGGTAGGAATGTTGATTTGATTTAATTTTGCAACAACTTTTGAAACTGGAAAATGCACACCTGAAAATAACAAAATAAAATAGATTTTGCCTGAATTATCTTTTTTGGCTGTCTACAGAAGTCCAAAGTACTAATCAATCACTGACTTCACTTTTCTTGTTTTGCTGTATAGATTGAACACAAGATTAACCCTCCTTAGAGGTGAAGGTTGCAAGTCATTGGATGACAAATTTGGAGTGAAAAGAGAGCGATAGTAGTCATCTATTTCAAATGTATCATTTTATACATGAGGAATCTGAGACCCAAAGGGGTTAAATGATTTGTCCAATGTCACATAGATGTAAATTGTAGAGCAAGGATTTCCTCATCTATAAAACGAGGGAACTGAAGGAGATGGACTCTAAGCTGGTCCCTTTTAGCTCTAAGTTTATGATCTATGGTTTGAAGTTAGGTCTTTTGGCTTCAGACATATTACTACTTCCAAGGAACTATATTGTTCATATGGTTTATATCATCTCATGACAATTGTCACTTGGAGTCCCAGGGTCAACTGAATTTCTGGGAGCATAATATCATATCTACTGATTTAAATTGTCAATTTCTAGAGACTGCCTTATCATTTCTTTATGTCATCACCACAACCATCCACAAGACCCCATCCAAGCCCCACACACTCTTCCTCCTGACCTTTTTCAAATTACCAACAAGAATTCCATCATTTTGGAAATTTGAGAAGAGATGGTTGATAAGTTCTGGGTATCATCTTATAAAAATGACATATAGTCCCAAGTATTTTATGCCCTCTTTGTGTGGCCTTATATGTTGAAGAGTTAATGTGATGAACCCATTGTAAAGATAAAAAAAATATTATTCCAAGTCATTTTTAACAATCAATCATGAAACATGTATGGGATACCAAAAATAGGGTTAGTTCTGCCAGATTCAGGTTTTTTATTTTTAATTAATTTATTTTGAATTATGAACAATGACTTCCATAAGCTTTTGAGTTTTAAATTTTTCTCCCCCTCCCTCTCCACCTCTCTCCCCTAGATGGTGTGCAATCTGATATAGGCTATACATATATATTCCTATTAAACATATTTTCACATTAGTGATGTTGTAAGAATTAGAACCAATAGGAGGAACCACCAGAAAGATGAAACAAAACACAGCAGAAGAAAAAAAATAGCAAATAGTATTTTTCGATCTGCATCCAAACTCCATAGTTCTTTCTTCTTTGTGGATAGCATTTTCCACCACGAGGCCTTTGGAGATAACTTAGATCCTCGAATTGCTGAGAAGGGTTAAGTCTATCAATATTAGTCATCAAACAACATGGCTGTTACTGTGTACAATGTTCTACTGGTTCTGCTCACTTCACTCAGCATCACTCCATACAAGTCTTTCCAGGTTTTTCTGAAGTCTGCCTGCTCATCAGTTCTTATAACACAATAGTATTCCATCACATTCATATACCACAACTTCTTCAGTCATTCCCCAATTGATGGGCATCCTCTCAATTTCCAATTCTTTGCCACCACAAAAAGAGCTGCTATGAATATTTTTGTACATGTGGGTCCTTTTCCCATTTGTAGGATCTTTTTGGGATATAGCCTTAGAAGTGCTATTGCTGTGTCAAAGGGTATGCACATTTTTATAGCCCTTTGGACATAGTTCCAAATTGCTCCCCAAAATGATTGGATAGTTTTGCAATTCTACCAACAATGCATTAGTGTTCCAATTTTCCCACATTTTCTCCAACATTTCAGATTCAGGTTTTGCAAAAGAAAATCAAATGGAGTCTCATTCATCCAATAAAGTCCAACTCAAAACCTAACTACTTTCTGAGGACTTTCTTGATTCCTAATTTAGTGCTAACCTTTTCTCCCTGAGGTGTCATGTAGGACTTTGTGGCTCCCTCTCCTATGCAGTTATCATGCATTTTGTAGGATATAGGTTTTGATATATATGTCACATCCTCCTACAAGTCTGTAAGTTCCATGATGGAGGAGACCCTGGATTAATTAAATTTTGTCCCTGGTGCCTAGCACACAGTGGGCATTTGATAAGCATTTGTGGAATTTGAATACATATTACTTGTGCATATCACATTGTACAAATATTTATCAGAGTAGATATGGCAGAATCAATAAGAATTGACCTTAGTTTTTGCCCTGAAAAGCTTCTGAAAAGCCTGAAAAACTAAGTATATTTCCCTTCACCCTATCCTGCTCCCCATTTATTCTATTCTCTCTTCTGACTCTGCCCCTCCTCAGAAGTGTTTGCTTCTGATTACCCCTCCCCAATCTGCCCTCCCCTCTATATCCTCTCCCTGCTCTCTTGTCCTCTTCCCCCCCCATTTTGCTGTAGTGTAAGGTAGATTTCCATACCCAATTCAATGTGTATGTTATTCCCTCCTTAAGCCAAATTCAATAAGAATAAGATTCACTCATTTGCTCTCACCTTCCCCCATTTCCCCTCGACTCTAAAAGCCTTTTCTTGTCTGTTTTATGTGAGGTTTTACCCCATTCTACCTCTCCTTTTCTCCTTATCCCAGTATAATCCTCTCTCACCCCGTAATTTCATTCTCCAGATATCACCCCTTCATCTTCAACTCACCCTGTGCCCCCTATCTATCTATCTATCTATCTATCTATAGACATACATATAATTGTTTCCCTCCAACTACCCTAATACCAACAAAGGTCTCATGAGTTACAAATATCATCTTTCCATATAGGAATGTAAACAGATCAACCTTAATAAATCCCTTATGATTTCTCTTTCCTGTTTACCTCTTCATGTTTCTCCTGAGTCTTGTATTTGAAAGTCAGATTTTCTATTCAGCTCTGGTCTTTTCATCAAGAATGCTTGAAAGTCTTCTATTTCACTGAATAGCCATTTTTTCCTCTGAAGGATTATACTCAGTTTTAGTGGGTAGGTGATTCTTGATTATAATCCTATCTCCTTTGCCCTCCGGAATATTATATCCCATGCCCTTTGGTTCCTTAATTTAGAAGCTGCTAAATCTTGTGTTATCCTGATTGTGTTTCCATAATACTTGAATTGTTTCTTTCTGGCTGCTTGCAATTTCACTTAACCTTTTAATACCCAAGTTTTGACTGGGGTATTGTTGAAGTCAATGGCTTCTAATCCCTACTAGCTATTAATCTGTGGACTTATGTATTTCAATACTACACATAACCTAAAGTGTTTCTTCTGAAACACATATGGATTTATCTGTGTGTGTGTGTTCATATACAGGTGCTCAAAATATTCATTTACTGAACAAACAAATGAGTGGATATAAGGACATTACACAAATATGTATGTATGATGTATATATCATATGTATAACATATGTGATACATGTACTTATAAAACCTTGATCCTTGGCTGGCGTCTAAGATGTAATTTTATAAAATTTGATCTGAAGTCACAATGATTCTGCACTAAGAAGGACAGTTATGATACGGCTGGTGCTGATGGTGACAGTTAGAAGGCACAAGTCTCTATAATAAGGGAATGGGGTTGCAACTCCCAACCCTGCACTAGGAAAGGTCTCCTTCTCTCTCCTTTGTGGGTCCCATTATGCTTATGACACAAACAAAGAGACACCTAACAACATAAGAACTTGGTCAAACATAGGAATGTATGAGAAAAATGTTAAATCTAGGAAATATATTCTTTAACAGAATAAATTTAAGAAAACATAAATAGAAACAAGTCTGGGTCAGGGTAGAGCCTTCTTGTTCCCAACAGGGGCTTGTTTCTCTCCATACTCCTACAACTAGGACAAATGCCCATGATAAGACACATATTCACAAGCACCTCCTTGCTTGACCATTCAGAGAGGTCATCTCTCATTTTCTTATAGAAGGGAACAGAAGATATAATAGGATCACAGGTTAGTTTACTCTCTTCCCAAACTATAAAGAAATACAAATCCCAGGGAGCTTTGTGGCTACCCAAACCTTTGAAAGGTGTTATTACATTCATATCCACACACATAACACTATGTTAGGTTTTGAGGAAATAGAAGTAGTGAGTGTAGACTACTGTTTTCAGAAGTTTGTCAATAAAGAGAAGATGACAAATGAAACAGTTGCTTCAGAGAACAACAGGATTTGGGGAAGGTTATTTTGTTTGTTTTATTTCTTTTGTTTTGTTTTGCTTTGCTTTGTTTTTAGAGTAGGGAAGCCCTTAACATCTTCATAGGCAGAGGGGAAGGAATGAGTGGAGAGAGTGGTGAAAGGTGAAGTATCAGAAGAAGTGCAAGAGGTGGGAAACCTAAGTAGTTGTTTTGAAGAGGAGGGTAATTTCTTCCTTCATGAAAAGCAGAAGGAATGAAAAATATGTGAAGACAGATATTTTAAAGTAGAAGAGGAGTTAAGTCATGGAGTTCTCATCTATTAATATAATGGGTACTTTAAAAAACTTCTTTGGTCTTTACTAATGTTTTAAGATGGCATCTTTAAACATATCTATGCAGTAATAATAATAATAACAATAATAATAATAATAACAATAAATAACTTGAGTCCTTTGGGGGTTTGTAAAATTCTCTACAAATTTTATATTATTTTAATTTCACAATAACCCATAAGGTAGGTGTTATTATGATCCCCATATTATCAATGAGGAAGTGTGAGCTATATAGATGTGAAGTAATTTGCCCAGGACTGCATACCTAGTATCTAAGGCTAAATTTGACCTCCAGACTTCCTGACTCCAGTTCTAGCACTCTATCCACTATGAATTTTATCTAAAATGACTATTAAATTCTGCCAGATTTTATTCCTACTTCATTTATTAAAGATGGAACCATGTCTTTGAAAATGGTCTGAGTGAAGAAGCAATTTGCAAACCATAATCAATAAGTGGCTAACCATGTTTTGTTTTACTGTTCAACCAAACTATTGATGATGGTCAATCACACTCATAATATATTAGCCTTCAAAGATTTCTGGAATAATAGTAGACATATCAATCTTCTTTCATGATCAATAATATTGATTCACTCTAACAAATGCTATTTTCTTTATTTGAATGGGTATGCAGAGAGTAATGACTGTACAGAGAATAGTTAATAGTGTGGAGGTAAAGTATAAAAGTACTTAAAACCATCCAAATGTGGTTAATATAACAATCGATAAAAGGAACTGTTCAGTGACTACCAGGTCATGAACTTCTTTCACATTGAAAAGGTAATAATCAAGCCACTTTAACTTTTTGAAGTCTACCAGATTAATTTTCTATCATGCATTATTACAGTCAGTACCATAAGAAATCATAAGCTGTCAAAAACATATTCCTGTATAATTTATACTTTTTTCTGACAAATCCTAGATATTATCTGAATTTTACATCTGACTTTATTGTTGGTTTTAACAAATTCCTTTAAAAAATCTCATTTTTTAATGGAAATTAGTGGTTGGGAAAATATAGTTGGGAGTTAAATTAGGGGCAGCTAGGTGGTTCAGTGGATAGAGTAGTTGGCCTGAAATCAGGAAGACATCTTCTTGAGTTCAAATCTAACCTCAGACACTTATTAGTTGTATGACCCTGAGCAAGTAACTTAACCTTGTTTGCCTCAGTTTCCTTACCTGTAAAATGAACTGGAGAAGAAAATGGCAAACTACTTCAGTATCTTTGCCAAGAAAACCAAAAATAGAGTCATGAAGAGTCAGATATGACTGAATTGACTCAACCAAAAAAAGAACAAACTTAGCCAAATTACAGTTTTTATTTTCAATGACATAGCATGAGAGATAGGAATTCCATTAAAAGTTTTCAGTGAGACTAATTTCCAAAATAGAATCTTTAAGATGTGAAATACCACAGTCTCTGAAGAACTGAATTTTAGGGTCACCCACAAAACAGTGGAGAAGTACATGGTGGATGTGGGTTAGATATAGCACAGAGGATATGATCTTAACTGAAAAGAAGGTCAACAACTCATGCAGTGTGAGTGAAAAGTAACTGAGACACTTTATGCATTCTCCATTGGTTTCCATGTAATGTTAAGAAAACTACAACCACCTCCAAAGAATATTGGGTGACACCATGGAGAATTTGTGGGATTCATTCTGGATAAGAAAATAGATAGATATAGAACTACTATAGAGTAACCCAACATTGTTGGATAGAGTACCCACTTCAATAATATCACAGATAATGGTATGAAAGTAATCTAAAACAGCCTTGTGTGTAAGCAAAGGTGCTAGACAGATATGTACAATAGCTCTGAACAACCTAAAGATTGTGACTTGTCAAGCAATACTGTTAACATTAATCAACTTCTATATAAAACTTTTCATGGGGTTGTTTATAAGGAAATAATGATGTATATGTCTATCCAAAACAATAAAATTTTCCATAGGAAACATTAATTCACTTTTTTTTTTGGTTTTCAAAAAGGCTACTTGTCAGGAGATTTTCTTAAGGGGTTTCAGGGGAAGGGAAGGGTGGATCAGATTATCTATGATCCCTTCCAACTCTAAGGTTCTGTCCTGTAATTCTACAAAATCTCTTTTTAGATGAAGAATGACACTCTTATCAATTTGAAATGTTCATTAGGACTAGGACTAAGAGGTTTCTTGCTGGAAGCAACTTCATAAGGTTACTCAGTTCATCCTTTTACCTTCAGGCAAGGTAACATTTTAACTATCCAAGAGTGATAACAATCACTTTTGTTAAAAAACAAGAGATGGCCTTCCTAAAACATAAACTTGTATTTAAAAAGCCAGAACTTGTAGAAGGCAACCATTTTCCTATTATTTTGCAGTTTATCGAAAAATAAAAGGGGGCTAGTTATATGACAGAACCGTTCAAAGTTAAAATAGGCTATATAACCAATGCTGAGATGTCAAAATAAAGAAATTCTTCTCATATCCACAAGGATCTTTTTGTCTTTATCATCAGTTTTTGAGCTGGAAATCTTCTCTTTAAAGGCCAATAAAGATCCAAAACACCATCATAGATTTGCTTAAATGTATTGGTAATAATGACTTGCATTTCAACTAAGGGCTAAAAAAGTAAAGAAGGCTTTAAAATCAGTGACACACAAATAGATGCCCATGGAAGTCAGTTTCCCCCAAGAATATATTCTCCTTGTATCACACACTTCTCCTGAATATTTCTATTTGGTCAAAGTAGGAATGGTTCAATAAGTGTGGCAGAATGTATTGCAATATCTATAATAATTCCCCACAGACCAGATAGTCATTTTTCCATGTGCATTTCAACACTGTTCTTCTCTGAAATAAGAAAACTCAGGCTACAGTAGTCAAATTTTCAGATCACGAATATCCATCTTTGTGCACATTACAACCTAATCCTGAAGTCAACTAATAAATTGGTTGAAATAGCAGCTTGATTAAAATTTCAGATGTACTAATACTTCTTCCCACTGCCCTTTAATTAAGGTTTTAATATAGTCTGCAATTATCCAAGATTTTTCTCTTTGGCTTAAATATTTGTGTTTTCCTTAAACTTTCAAAGCTCAGTCTCCTAAGCACAAGAAATGTCTCAGACAACAAAGATAAAAATTAAGAAGAAAACATTTTTTTTTCTGTATAAGGATGCTGGAGAATAATCTGTTTTTTTTTAATACTCATTTTAATTCAAGGCACAAAAGACTCTTCTGCTTTTTCTCAGTATCTTTTTTTCTTTTGGGAAAACATATTATTTCTGGTAAATGAGATAGTCTTCTGTAGCCATTTCTATAAACAAACCTATGCTTAGGTAGACTGAAAACTGAACATTCATGCTCAAAGCTGTGTTTTAGAAGTTTGAAATTTTTACTTCTGATGGTATGTGTATATGCATGCATTCATATACCAACATGTGGACATAAGAACATATATAAAACACATGTATAGTATCAATTTTAATTCTTGAAGCTTATTTCTTTAACATTTTAGTCTGCTGAATCATAGCTACTAACTATACTGATATTTGTATAAGTAAAATTCAAATGCCAATTTTCTTAAATCTCTTATATGGTATGATGAAATTGTTTCTAAAAATTGTCTAGATACAGAGGTTAGCATTTTTACCTTTAACTTAAAATAGTGATACAGAAATTAGTGATTTGATTTTATAAAACAAAGAAACATGCTTCCTTTTAGAAGCAGCTCAATTACTCACAGTACACTGTTCCCAACCTTCCCTCAGAAATTCATAGCTAATCAACTAAGTTCAACTGAATCTGAGATTTTGGTGACTATATTGGTATTCACCAAAAATAATACCCCTTATATGGGTGCCATCCAAAACAAACAAACAAAAAAGTACCTTCAAAGAAGGAACTCCAGTCTCCCTAGTCTGTTGCTAGGAGATTCAGTTAAGATTAACAAGGAAAACTTCCCAATGCTGTGAAAACATTTGCCACAGTACAAATCGGAGAGTACCAGCGTGAAGAAAGAAGCAGAGCTTGTTACCCTTTCAGTTCCAGATGTCTAGACTGCAAAATAATCTATAATGACAAGTCTGAGGATTGTACCTCGAGCCATGACCTAGCACCCCTGGTTTGCTCAGAAGGGAAAATGTTTATCTAAGGAAAAAAAAACAAAACATAGACTTAGATGAAGACAAAATACTCAGTCAGTCAGTCAGTATGATATGGATTGAAATTAGAAGAAGTGCAATTGCATAAAGTCAGTTATGCCTACAAGAAATGATGGATGCTCCTGAAGGGAGATCATTGCAATTACTAATATTATGAATGACAAAAAGATATTTGAAAAAAAATTGACACAGCAACTTTCTATTACTCTGCACTATAGGAAATTAGCTCTAATGCTTCTACTTTCCATTTTTATGTGTTAAAGGAAGGTAGGCCAGGTAATTGAAATTACATGAAATCTCTTTTCTCTTCAGTCCTCTGAAAAGATATGTGACTATCTATAGGACTATATCATCTACAAATGCAGACTACAGCATCTATAAGCCTTAGCAGTCTCTTTGTATTGGTCTCTAAGGCCAAAAAGAACAGCAATAACTTAAACCAAAGTTACCTATTGTCCAACATTCTCATAATGAGCCTTTCCAAATTTAGGTTATTTTTTGGAAGACAAAGACACAGTCTGCCACTTGGCCAGATTATCAGACTTTTCAAATGTGATATGGTAGAGTGACCTTTAAGAGCCCAGGGTCATTTGTTTACCATAATGAGGCAATGAAATCAGACTTGACTGCACATTAAATATAAATGACTGGGATGAGGTTACCCATGTACTCCACTTTTTCTACTTTTGAGAAAATACAAAAAATAATCTGTAAAAATTTTAATCTCAGTTAATTGTATATAGGAAGTATTTGCAAATGTCATTTAAAAAAGATTATAGGGGAAGTAGAGTGTGTTTAAAAATACTTATGACATTCCTTTGATAAATGTAATTACTTTGATAAATAGATGCTGTACTTAGTTGAATACAAGGAATATTAGAAAACTACTTTCAAGCAAAGCACTCACTGAAGGCTGCCTGAATCTCTCCACTGTAATAATCATGAGCAGAAGCTATGATAATGCTAATTGCCAAGGGAAGGACACCAATATTCAAAGAGATTACTCTCCTAATTTCTCTTCCTTTTTCTCTCTTTTACCTCTTTTTCTGACAATTTGAAATCAGTACTCTCAAGTTGTCTTTCTTTCTTGCTCTATTTTCCTAGTTCTGTCTTTGGGTTTATAACCACAATCATCATGAAACTCTGAGGTGACTAATCCTCTTGCAAAAAAAAGGTAGGAGGCATCATGTCTCTGACACCTGTTCATGGAATTGTGCACATGTGTATTACATACTGTGGGCAGCTAGGTGGTGCAGTGGAGAGAGTGCTGGCCCTGGAGTCAGGAAGACTCATCTTCCTTAGTTCAAATCTGGTCTCAGATGCTTACTAGCTGTGTGAACCTGGGCAAGTCATTTAACCCTGTTTGTCTCAATTCCTCATCTGTAAAATGAGCTGAAGAAGGAAATAGCCAACCACTCCAGTATCTTTACCCCCAAAAAAGAAAAAAAAGGGTCATGAAGAACTGGACACAACTTCAATGACTGAACAATAACAAAATATTGGATACTATTTCCCTGCATTCCACTAGAATGGCACTTAATGCACCAACTTTCTTTTTCCTATTCTTTTCATTCTGAACTCAGTTTCTTTCTGAACAAATAGCAAACCAACTGGTGGTTTGATAGATCTAATGAGGTGCTGGTAAGAAAGTTTCTCTATTGAGGCCAGTTTTCATTTGTTCTGAAATACATAGTCTTATAGTCTCAGAGCCTGAGGCACTGAGAGATTATTGTAAGTGACTTGTCCAAGCTCATATGGTCGGTGTGTTTTACAGACAGTATTTAAAACAATCTCTTTCTGAGACTATGACCAGTTCTCTATTTACCCTACCATATTGTCTCATTAATGAGGGAAAATAACTGCCACAAAAATATAGATATATAATGATGATTGATAGATGATAGATGGAAATAGATAAATAGAGGGGCAGAAAAAATTAATTAGAAAGCTATTGTAATAGTCTAGGTGAGAGGTAATGAGCCCTCATTGAATGTGATTTCCCCCATCAGAAGGCGGACTCCTTGAGAGAAGGGAATATCTTCTTACCTTTCTTTGTCTCCCCAGTGCTTAGCAAAGTTCCTGGCACATAGTAGGTGCTTAATAAATCCTTGTTTTCCTCTCTGGAATGATTGAGCTAATTCTGTAGAAAAATATCATATATATATATATATATATATAAGTCTTATTTTATGACATGGTCAAATAATCTAATTGCCTATGTTTGGCTGGTGTCTACCCTTCCCCCATGTTCACTGCACAGGAGGTCCCAATAAGTAAGTGGGGAACCAGACAAGAGGAAGAATAACAAGGATTACTGGGCCCTGAAAAAAAGAAATATCCCAGAATAGGAGAAAGCAAGGGAATAGCCCTTTAAATGATCGCCTAATTAAAACCCTCACACACATATTGTTTATACTTTTTACTGTGAGCTTTTATATTAAACTAAGTAGCCAAAGAAATTCTTCTATATGAGGCAAGGAGGGAAGGATGCCTTACAGAACCCTCAAGCAGATTTCTGTTCCATTTCCTACTATAGAAACTCTGTTCCCTACCATATTGACATTATTGAGGTCTAGTTGAAAAGTCACAGAGAAAAGTACATTCAGCAGAGGTAATGAAAAAGTCCTTATTTTAACATACTCTTTAAGGGCAGGAACTGTTTCAATCTTTGTTTTCCTATCCTCAGCTCTCAGTACATGCCTCAGATACTTAATAAAAATCAGTAGTTGCATTGGTCAATTGTCATTCTCCAAAGGAACACTGGTTTTGGAATGGGATGACCTAAATTTGAAACCTGCCTTTGCTATATGAATGACTTTGGATAGTAATAGCTAATAACTAACACTCATATAGAATTTACTGTGCATCAGGCACTGTAATAAGTGCTTTACATTATCCCATTTGAGCAGCAACCCTGGGAGGTATGTACTATTATTATCCCCATTTTACATATAAGGCAATTGAGGCAAACAGAGGATAAGTGACTTGCCCAGGGTCACACAGCAAGTAAATATTTGAGACCAGATTTGAGCTCAACTCTTCCTGACTATGAACCCAGTGCTTTATCCATTGTGCCACCTAGTTGTCCATATCACTTAAACTCTATAAGCCTTAGTTCTCTAATCTCTAAATTGAAAGAGTTGGACTATATGACCTCTTAGACCCATCCAGCTCTAAATCTATGATGCTATGATCCTACTTGCATTCTCATATTCTACTTGTAGCTTTGCAGAATACTTTTAAAACTAAAACACTCAATTTCATTCTTTTCAGAAAGATGTAAATCTCACAGTTGAACTTAAACTGGTTCTTTTAGGATAATTAGAAACAATTAGCACCTTGTCAGCTGTAGAGTAAATAGGAGTTCTGTTTTCTTTCAACTATTATTACAGCTTTGCTTCCTTGTTAGCCCTAGATCAGAATATGCACATATTGACAAAAGAAAGATAAGGCGTGGAGAGAGAGGAAAGGAAAGGAAATGTGGGGCATGAAAGATAAGAATAATCTTACGAGGTCTAATGGTAGTAACAGCAGTGTGCTACAAGCTAGTAGTACTGTTACTAATAACACCTTATACAGACAGCAGTTTTTGAGGCCTTTAAAGCACTTTACATATATTCACTGATGAGGATATGCTTGAAACTGCAAAATGAAGAAGGGTCGATAAAAAATCTGCAAAGTACATTGGTTTGACAATTAATTGATTGTGATTGATTGCCGACTTGCTACTTGGCAGTCTTGATCACTGTTTCCCAGTTTTTCACAATCTGCCAGTCCAGTCATCCAGGGACTGCTATTGGAGTCTGATGCTCTCTGTTCTCTTTTCCATCTGTTGTAAGGTTTTTTTTTCATTTCTTGCTCACAAAATCAGAGGCAAGATCATGAGAAAATTTGGAAAGAAATACAGCTAAGCTAAGTTCATCTCCATTATTTGAAGAGGAGGTAGCATTAAACATAGAGGGAAGAAGCCTGGTATTGATGTATTTGACCCTATATACATCTCAACACTGAACCTCAATTTCTATATGATTTCTGCAGTTCCTTCTATCTTGATGATTTGAGAATTCAAAAGTGTCTAATAGGGGTAAAAGTAAAAAGGAAAACACATTTCAACAAATGGATCATTAGCAAGATGATGGCTAAATGGTTAAAACCAAGGATGGAGAAGTATTAGTTTTGTAGAAATCATTCTTACATGGGCTGCATGTAATGTATGTCTATAAACCACAGTGATGCACTTTTTAAAAAATGTGAATTCAATAAAATTCCAAGAACTTTTGCTTAACTGGAAACAAACAACTGATTTAAATTAAAAGATGTTTTGTTTTGTTTTGTTTTGTTTTAATACAGGGAAGGACACTCTTCCTTTATCTTCTTAGTGATTACAGAAAATTATTTACATCAGAGATGTCAAACATATAGCCACAGGATTCATGTCTCCCATAATGCTCCAAAGAATGGCAGATTAAAATATATTGGGAAATGTTTAACAAAATAAATTAGAATGCAATAGGACAAGGATAATATTATATTTCAAAACTAAGTTAATATGCAGCCTGCAGGTTTAGTGGCCCTGTTCCTATTTGAGTCTGACATTATTGATTTTCATTATAAGAAAATTGTACATCTTAAGGGGGAGAGAGGAATAAATGTAACAACACTGGTACAATTTGAAAAAAAAGAATTCTCATTATTTATGTTGAGTTATGTTTATATACAACTTGTAGGGATATTCAGAGATAGAGGAAGAGATAAAAAATGACTTTCGTGTTTTTTATTAAAGTTTTTTTTTTATTTTATAAACAATTTTTGACATGTGTTTTTAAAACTTTGGGCTACAAATTTTCTCCCTTTCTCCCTTCCCACCCACCCTCATTGAAAAGGCAAGCAACTCAACACAGGTTAGACATGTGTAATCATGCAAAACACTTCCATAGTAGTCATGTTGTGAAAAACTAAGTATATTTCCCTTCACCCTATCCTGCCCCCCTTTATTATATTCTCTCTTTTGACCCTGTCCCTCCTCAGAAGTGTTTGCTTCTGATTATCCCCTCCCCCAATCTGCCCTCCCCTCTATCATCACCCTGGTCTCTTGTCCCCTTTCCCCCTTATTTTCTGGTAGGGTAAGATAGATTTCCATACCCGATTGTGTATGTTATTCCCTCCTTAAGCCAAATCCTATGAGAATAAGATTCACTCATTCCCTCTCACCTTCCCTTTTCCCCTCCACTGTAAAAGCCCTTTCTTGTCTGTTTCATGTGAGATAATTTACCCCATTCTACCTCTCTTTTTCTCCTTCTCCCAGTATAATCCTCTCTCACCCCTTAGTTTTATTTTACAGATATCACCCCTTCATCTTCAACTCACCCTGTGCCCTCTATCTATCTATCTATGTGTCTATGTATCTATCTATGTATCTATGTATGTATGTATGTATCTATCTATGTATCTACATACATATAATTATTTTCCCTCCCACTACCCTAATACTGACAAAGGACTCATGAGTTACAAATATTATCTTTCCATGCAGGAATGTAAATAGTAAGTCTCTTATGATTTCTCTTTCCTGTTTACCTCTTCACGTTTCACTTGAGTCTTGTATTTCAAAGTCAAATTTTGTATTCAGCTCTGGTCTTTTCCTCAAGAATGCTTGAAATTCCTCTATTTCACTGAATAACCATTTTTTCCTCTGAAGGATTATACTCAGTTTTGCTGGGTAGGTGATTCTTGGTTATAAGCCTATCTCCTTTGCTGGTCCCTTAATGTAGAAGCTGCTAAATCTTGTGTTATCCTGATTGTGTTTCCACAATACATTTATTGTTTCTTTCTGGCTGCTTGCAATATTTTCTCTTTGACCTGAGAATTCTGGAATTTGGCTACAATATTACTAGGAGATTTCCTTTGGGGATCTCTTTCAGGAGGTGATCAGTGGATTCTTTCAATTTGCATTTTGCCCTCTGGTCCTAAAATATCAGGGTAGTTTTCCTTGATAATTTCTTGAAAGATGATGACTAGGCTCTTTTTTTTTTGATCATGACTTTCAGATAGTTCAATAATTTTTAAATTCTCTCTCCTGGATATATTTTCCTGGTCAGTTGTTTTTCCAATAAGATATTTCACATTCTCTTCTATTTTTTTACTCTTTTGGATTAGTTTTACGGTACCTTTATTTCTCATGAAGTCACTAGCTTCCAATTTCTCCATTCTAATTTTTAAGGAAGTATTTTTTTACATTTTTATTAATTTATTTTGATTTATCAATAATCATTTCCATATGCTTTTGAGTTTAAAATTTTTCTCCCCGTTCCTCCCCACCAGCCTCCCCAAGATGGCAGACAATCTGATATAGGCTATACATTTGCATTCCTATTAAACACATTAGTGATGTTGTAAGTAAAAATTAAAACAAATAGGAGGAACCATCAGAAAGAGGAAACAAAACTCAACAGAAGAGAAAAAAATAGCAATTCAACTTCCATAGTTCTTTCTTTGGATGTGGATAGCATTTTCCATCACGAGGTCTCTGGAGATGTCTTAGATCCTTGTATTGCTGGGAAGGATTAAGTTTATCAATATTAGTCATTGCACAACATGGCTGTTATTGTGTACAATGTTCTCTTGGTTCTGCTCACTTCACTCAGCATCAGACCATACAATTCTTTCCAGGTTTTTCTCTGGTCAGCCTGTTCATTATTTCTTATAGCACAATAGTATTCCATTACATTCATATACCACAACTCACTCAGCCATTCCCCAATTGATGGGCATCCTCTCAATTTCCAATTTTTTGCCACCACAAAAAGAGCTGCTATAAACATGTTTGTACATATGGGTCCTTTTCCCATTTGTATGATCTCTTTGGAATATAGCTGTAGAAATGTTATTGCTGGGTCAAAGGGTATGCACATTTTTATAGCCCTTTGGGTATAGTTCCAAATTGCTCTCCAAAATGGTTGGATCAATTCACAACTCCAACCACAATGCATTAGTGTTCCAATTTTCCCACATCTTCTCCAACATTTATCACTTTCCTGTTTTGTCATGTTTGCCAATGTGATAGGTATGATGTGGTACCTCTGAGTTGTTTTGATTTGCATTTCTCTAATCAATAGTGATTTAGAGCATTTTTTCATATGACTGTAGATGGCTTTAATTTCTTCATCTGAGAACTATCTGTTCATATCCTTTGACTATTTACCAATTGGAGAATGGCTAGTATTCTTATAAATTTGACTTAATTCTCTATATATTTTAGAAATGAGGCCCTTATCAGATAGCTGTGAAAATTCTTTCCCAATTTTCTCCCTTCCTTCTAATCTTAGTTGCATTGGCTTTGTTTGCGCAAAAACTTTTTAATTTAATGTAATCAAAGTTATCCAATTTGCTTTTCGTAATGTTCTCTATCTCCTGTTTGGTCATGAATTCTTCTGTTCTCCATAGATCTGATAGATAAACTATTCCTTGCTCTCCCAGTTTGCTTATAGTATGAGCCTTTATAACTAAATCATGAACCCATTTTGACTTTATTTTGGTATATGATGTGAGATTTTGGTCTATGCCTAGTTTCTGCTATACTCTTTTCCAGTTTTCCCAGCAGTTTTTTTTTTCAAGGAATGGGTTCTTATTCTAGAAACTGGGGTCTTTGGGTTTATCAAATAATAGATTACTATAGTCATTGACTACTGTGTCTTGCATATTTAACCTATTCCACTGATCCACCACTCTATTTCTTAGCCAGTACCAAGCAGTTTTGGTGATTGCTGTGTTATAATACAATTTAAGATCTGGAAAGGCTAGACCACCTTCCCCTGCATTTCTTTTCATCAGTTCCCTTGATATTCTGGACCTTTTGTTCTTCCAAATGAATCTTGTTATTATTTTTTCTAACTCTATAAAATAATTTTTTTGGTAGTTTGATTGGTATGGCACTGAATGAGTAAATTAGCTTAGATAGAATCGTCATTTTTATTATATTAGCTCGGCCTACCCATGAGCAACTGATGTTTTTTCAATCATTTAGATCTGACTTTATTTGTGTGAAAAGTGTTTTGTAATTGTGTTCATAGAGTTCCTGGGTTTGTTTCAGGAGGTAGACTCCTAAATATTTTATAACGTCTACAGTAAGTTTAAATGGAATTTCTCTTTCTATCTCTTGCTGTTGGGTTTTGTAATATATAGAAATGCCGATGATTTATGTGGGTTTATTTTATAGCCTGCAACTTTGCTAAAGTTGCTTATTATTTCAACTAGTTTTTCACTTGCTTCTCTAGGATTCTCTAAGTATATCATCATGTCATCTGCAAAGAGTGATAGCTTTGTTTCTTCTTTGCTTATTCTAATACCTTCAATTTCTTTTTCTTCTCTTATTACTAAAGCTAACATTTCCAGTACGATATTTAATAACAGTGGTGATAAAGGACATCTTTGTTTCACCCCCAATCTTATTGGAAATGCTTCTAGCTTGTCCCCATTATATATGATGCTTGCTGAAGGTTTTAGATAGATGCTATTTATTATTTTAAGGAAGACTGCATTTATACCTATGCTCTCTACTGTTTTTAATAGGAATGGGTGTTGTATTTAGTCAAAAGCTTTTTCTGCATCTATTGAGATAATAATGTGGTTTTTGTTAGTTTTGGTGTTGATATGCTCAATTATGCTGATAGTTTTCCTAATATTGAACCAGCCCTACATTTCTGGTATAAACCCTACCTAGTCATAGTGTATTGTTCTTGTGATAAGTTGCTGTAATCTATTTGCTAATATTTTGCTTAAAATTTTTGCATCTATATTCATTAGAGAAATCGTTCTATAATTTTCTCTCTGTTTTGACTATTCCTGGTTTAGGTATCAACACCATATTTGTGTGATAAAAATAATTTGGTAAGACTCATTCTTCACCTATTTTCCCAAATAGTCTTTATAGTATTGGCATTAATTGTTCTTTAAATGTTTGATAGAATTCACACGTAAATTCATCTGGCCCTGGAGATTTTTTCCTAGGGAGTTCATCAATGGCTTGTTCAATTTCTTTTTCTGAGATCGGGTTATTTAAGTATTTTCTTCCTCTTCAGTTAATCTGGGCAATTTATATTTTTGTAAATGTGTATCCATTTAACTAAGATTGTCAAATTTGTTGGCATATAGTTGGCAAAACAATTCATAATTATTGTTTTAATTTCCTCTTCCTTGGTGGTACCTTCACCCTTTTCATTCTTGATACTAGTAATTTGGTTTTTTTCTTTCTTTTTTTTAATTAAATTAACCAAAGGTTTATCTATTTTATTGTTTTTTTCATAAAACCAGCTCTTAGTTTTATTTTAATAGTTCAATAGTTTTCTTAATTTCAATTTTATTAATTTTCCTTTGGTTTTCAATATTTCCAATTTGGTGCTTATTTGAGGATTTTTAATTTGGTCTTTTTCTAGTTTTTTTAGTTGTATACCAATTCATTGATCTCCTCTTTTTCTATTTTATTTATGTAAGCATTTAGAAATATAAAACTTCCCCTAAGAACTGCTTTCACTGTATCCCATAAGTTTTGGTATGTTGTCTCATTATTGTCATTCTTTTGAATGAAATTATTGATTGTTTCTATGATTTGTTGTTTGACCCAATCAATTTTTTAGGATTAGATTATTTAGTTTCTAATTATTTTTTAGTCTTTCTTTCCATGGCCTTTTATTACATATAATTTTTATTGCATCATGATCTGAAATGGATGCATTTAATATTTATGTCTTTCTGCATTAGATTGTGAGGTTTTTATGCCCTAGTACATGGTCAATTTTTGTGTATGTGCCATCTACAGCTGAGAAAAAAGTATATTCCTTTCTATCCCCATTTAGTTTTCTCCAGAGGTCTATCATACCTATCTTTTCTAATGTTCTATTCACCTCCTTAACTTCTTTCTTGTTTATTTTGTGGTTAGATTTAACTAGTTCACAGTGGGGGGGGGTGGGGTTTGAGGTCCCCCAGTAGTATAGTTTTGCTGTCTATTTCTTCCTGTAACTCCCTGAACTTCTCCTCTAAGAATATGGTTGCCATACCATTTGGTGCATATATGTTTAGTAATGACATTGCTTCATTGTCTATGGTGCCTTTTAGCAGGATGTAGTTTCCTTCCTTATCTCTTTTGATAAGATCTATTTTTGCTTTCACTTTGTCTGAGATCAGGATTGCTACCCCTGCTCTTTTTACTTCAGCTGAAACATAATATATTCTGCTCCAGTCTTTTACCTTTACCCTGTCTGTGTCACTCTTTTTCAAATGTGTTAAGGAAGTATTTTCTTCAGTAAGCTTTTGGACTTCCTTTTTCATTTGGCCAATTTTGCTTTTTAGGGCATTCTTCCCCTCATTGGCTTCTTGGACCTCTTTTGCCATTTGCGTTAGGCTGTTTTTTAAGGTGTTATTTTCTTTAGTATTTTTTTGGGTCTCCTTTGGCAAGCTGTTGACTTGTTTTTCATGATTTTCTTGCATCACTCTCATTTCTCTTCCCAGTTTTTCCTCTACTTCTCTTACTTGCTTCTCAAAATCCCTTTTGAGCTCTTCTAAGGCCTGGGACTGATTCATATTTTTCTTGGAGGCTTTGGAGGTAGGAGCTTTGACTTTGTTGTCTTCTTCTGGTCATATGTTTTGATCTTCTTTGTCACCAAACTAAGATAATATACTCTGACTTTTTGTGAGGTTTGCTCACTTTCCCAGCCAATTACTTGAGTTTTAAACTCTTTGTTAAGGTAAGAGTCTGCTTCCAATGTGGAGAATTCACTGTCCCAAGCTTCAAGGGTTTGTACAGCTGTTTTCAGAGATACTTGCAGGGACCTGTAAATTTTCAGTTCTTCCATGGTGCTATGATCAAGGGCAAGGTGTTTACTCTTTTCCTGGTGTGTGCTCTGGTCTATGAGTGACCACAAGCACTCTTTTCTATCTTGGAACTGTGGGGAGCATTTCCTCTCCACAACAACTACAAGGTCTACTATGCCAGCCCTCCTCCTTGCCCCAGGACCATCCAGAGCTGTGACCCAGAACCAAGCACAGGCAAAGCAAGAGAATTCTGCCTCAGCAAAGAGATTTCTGCAATTCCCTTCTGATCAGCCACTGGATTCCCCCTTAGTCTGCGGGCCAGAAGGTCAGGAGGCAGATGCCACCCTGGGGCCAAGCTCAGGGACTGGAGCTTAGACAGCCCTGCTTCTCTCTCACCACAGACACAACTTTTCCCACTGACCTAAGTTGTCTTTGGTTTTTGTGGGTTGAGAAGTCTGGAAACCAACGCAGCTGCCTGTGATTCAGTCCTCTGAGGTCTGCTCCAGAGGAGCACTGCTCCAGAGGAGCAGGAGACTGCTTCACTGCAGTCTGCATGCCACACCAAACTGCGTTCCTCTCCCAGCCCAGTGTGATATACCTTTCTGATCAACCATCCAGGTTGTCCTGGGCTGGAAATTTGTTTCACTCTGTCTTTTTGTGGGTTCTGCTGCTTTAGAATTTGTTTACAGCCATTTTTATAGGTATTTGGAGGGGTTTGGGGGAGAGCTTAAGCAAGTCACTACTTTTACTCTGCCATCTTAGCTCCACCCCCAGGAACTCTATCTCATATTTCTAATGATATTCCATAACGGATAAGAATTATATATATACATACATACACACACACATATACATATATACACACGTGTATTTATGTATGTGTGTATACACACACACTCAACTATATGTGTATATATATATAATATATACATTACATATGTGTGTGTATCATACTTTACAAAACTTTAAAGATACATACTCATATACACCTTTATACATGCACATATATTTGTAAGGGGTATGTATTATGTTTTTCCCATGTAGGTTACAAGTGTCCATGTGAATCTTTCTTGATGTAGCTCTCAGGGAAATATGAATAGATATCTATAGGGTCTCCTCTATTCACCCTTCTTCAAGAGCACCTAATTGGCACAGCGGAAACAGTTCTGAACCTGGAGTCCAGAAAATCTGAGTTCAAATCCAGCCTCAAACACTTACTAGCAAGGGGGCAGAGCCAAAATGGCAGAATAAAGGCAGGGACTCAGCTGAGTTTTTCCCCAAACCCCTCCAAATGCCTTTTAAAAATGACTCTAAACAAATTTTAGAGCAGTAGAAGCTACAAAAGACAGAGTGAAACAAATTTCCAGCCCAAGACAACCTGGAAGGTTTTCAGGAAAGGTCTGTTGCACCAGAGTGAGAGAGGACTGCAGTCCAACACAGGCCACACCAGTGCAGACCAAGCCCCAGCAAACCTGGAGCAGACCTTGGGGGGACTGAATCACTGGCAGCAGTGGCGATTTCCAGACTTTTCAACCCACAGACTCCAAAGACAACTTTGAAGAGAAGCAGGAATGGTCTGACAGACCTGGGTGAAAAAGAAGCGTAGTCCAACTCAGGGACATCCCAGAACAACCCTGGCCCCAGCAAACCAGGAGCAGTCCTTGGAAGTGATTGAATTAGCAGCAGCTGCTTCCAGAGCTCTCAGCCCACAGGCAGTAAAGGGATTGAACAACTAGTCAGAAGGAGATTTCAGGGGTCTTTTTGCTGACACTGAGGCAGTACTCTGTTGCTTTGCCTGTACTCAGGTCTGGGTCACAGTCCTGGGTAGCAGTCCCAGGGTGAGGAGAAGCACTAGCATAGTAGAGATTGCAGCCACAGTGGTGGGGGGGGGGCTCCTCACAGTTTCAGGGCAGAAAAGAGTGCTTGTGGTCCCTCACAGACCAGAGCACAGGAGGCCAGGACAAGAGTGAACAGCTTACATAGTAGACATGTGGTGAAAAACTAATTCTATTTCCCTTAATCCTATCCCACCCACCCCCATTTATTCTATTCTTTCTTTTGACCCTGTCCCTCCTCAGAAGTATTTGCTTCTGATTACCCCTTTTCCCAATCTGCCCTCCTCTCTATCATTCCCCTACTCTCTTGTCCCCTTCCCCTCCTATTTTCCTGTAGGGTAAGATAGATTTCCATAGCCAATTTAGTGTGTATGTTATACCCTCCTTAAGTCAAATCCTATGAGAATAAGATTCACTCCTTTCCTCTTACCTTCCCCCGTTCCCCTCCACTGTAAAAGCCTTTTCTTTTCTGTTTTTTGTGAGATAATTTACCCCCTTTCTCCTTCTTCTAGTATAATCCTCTCTCACTCCTTAATTTTATTCTCCAGATATGACCCCTTCATCTTCAAATCAACCTGTGCCCCTATCTATCTATACATCCATCTATATATATCCATCTATGTATCTATATCTATATCTATATACATATATATATATATATATATACATACATACATACATATAAATTTTTCCCTCCAACTACCCTAATACTGACAAAGGTCTCATGAGTTACAAATATCATCTTTCCATTCAGGAATGTAAACAGTTCAACCTTAATAAGTCTCTTATGATTTCTCTTTCCTGTTTACCTCTTCATGTTCCACTTGAGTCTTGTATTGGAAAGCCAATACCTCTTCACGTTTCACTTGAATCTAGTATTTCAAAGCCAAATTTTGTATTCAGCTCTGGTCATTTCATCAAGAATGCTTGAAAGTCCTCTATTTCACTGAATGACCATTTTTTTACCCTGAAGAATTATACTCAGTTTTGCTGGGTAGGTGATTCTTGGTTGTAATCCTATCTCCTTTGCCCTCTGGAATATTATATTCCATGCCCTGAGGTCGCTAAATCTTGTGTTATCCTGATTGTGTTTCTACAATACTTGAATTGTTTCTTTCTGGCTGCTTATAATATTTTCTCCTTGACCTGGGAACTTTGGAATTTGGCTACAGTATTCCTAGGAGTTTTCCTTTGGGGATCTCTTTCAGGAGGATATTGGTGGATTCTTTCTATTTCTATTTTGTCCTCTGGTTCTAAAATATCAGGGCAGTTTTCCTTGATAATTTCTTGAAAGATGATGTCCAGGTTCTTTTTTTGATCATAGCTTTCAGATAGTCCAATAATTTTTAAATTCTCTCTCCTGGATCTATTTTCCAGGTCAGTTGTTTTTCCAATGAGATATTTCACATTGTTTTCTAATTTTTCATTCTTTTGGATTTGTTTTACAGTGTCTTGATTTCTCATAAAGTCACTAGCTTCCAATGGCTCTATTCTAATTTTTAAGGATGTATTTTCTTCAGTAAGCTTTTGGACTTCCTTTTCCATTTGGCCAATTTTGCTTTTTAGGGCATTCTTCTCCTCATTGGCTTTTTGGACCTCTTTTGCCATTTGGGTTAGGCTATTTTTTAAGGTGTTATTTTCTTCAGTATTTTTTGGGGTCCCCTTTAGCAAGCTGTTAACTTGCTTTTCATGATTTTCTTGCATCATTCTCATTTCTCTTCCCAGTTTTTCCTCTACTTCTCTTACTTGCTTCACAAAATCCCTTTTGAGCTCTTCCAAGGCCTGGGACTGATTCACATTTTTCTTGGAAGTTTTGGATGTAGGAGCTTTGACTTTGTTTCCTTCTTCTGGTTGTATGTTTTGATCTTCTTTGTCACCAAAGTAAGATAATGTAGTCTGACTCTTTTTGTGCTGCTTGCTCATGATCCCAGCCAATTACTTGAGTTTTGAACTCTTTGTTAAGGTAAGAGTCTGTTTTCAATGTGGAGAATGTACTGTCCCAAGCTTTGGGGGTTTTTACAGCTGTTTTCAGAGATACTTCTAGGGACCTGAAAAGTGTCAGTTCTTCCAAGGTGCTACGATAAGGGGTGAGATGTTTCCTCTCCACCACCACAACAATCTCCATCACACCAGCACTCCTCCTTGCCCCAGGACCGACCCTCAGAACTGTGACCTAGACCCAAGCATGGGCAAAGCAAGAGATTCCTGCCTCAGCCCTGGCAAAGAGATACTTGCAATCCCCCTCTGATCAGCCACTCAATTCCCCCTCAGTCTGAGGGCCAAAAGCTCAGGAGGCAGCCATGGCCTGCGCTTGGGACTTGAGGCTGAAACCTAGCTTCTAACTCTCACCACAGTCACAGACTTTTCCCACTGACCTTCTAAGTTGTCTTTGGTGTTCAGGGGTTGAGAAGTCTGGAAACTGCCACAGCTGCCCACGATTCAGTCCTCTGAGGCCTGCTCCAGGGTTGCTGTGGCCACACCAAACTGCACTCCTCTCCCAGCCTGGCATGATATAACTTTCCAATCAACCATTCATGCTGTCTTGGGCTGGAAATTTATTTCACTCTGTCTTTTTGTGGGTTCTGCTGCTTTAGAATTTGTTTAGAGCCTTTTTTTTACAGGCATTTGGAGGGGTTTGGGGGAGAGCTCTAGCAAGTCACTGCTTTCTCTCCACCATCTTGGCTCTGCCTCCCCTTCCCCCAGATTTTTTTTTTTTTTTACAGATGAGGAAATAGAGGCAAACAGAATTTCAATGACTTTCCCAAGGTCACACAGCTAGCAAGTGTCTGAGGCTGGATTTGAACTCATAGCTTCCTGCCTCCAGGCCCCATTGTTCTATCTACTGTGCCAACTAGCTATACAATGTACATATATGTTGCCTTTTTCCCAAAGACTTTCTTTGCTTTCAGGTACCTGAAGAAAATATGGAGCTGCAAGTCAAAACTGGATACTGAAAATCCAGGTTATTTCTTTTTTGAAGGTCTTGCCAATTCCACTTCTCACTCAGTTATGGAGCGTTGAATAATTAGTCTCCAATAATGCAAATGGGCTTCCCAGTGTGGGTCACATAAGCATATGTGCAAAAAAAAAAAAGAAACAGACCCACAGATAGTATATCTTGCTATTTAATCTCCAGAGCTGCCGTTATTCCAATAATTTATGGTAATATATTTTTAATATGAATTAAGTATGTATAACTGAATTTCAGAAGTGGATCTCAAATTCAGTTAATGAGAATTACTAAATATTTGCTAGGGGCAGCTAGGTGGTGCAGTAGATAGAGTCCTAGGTCTGGAGTGAGGAATACTCATCTGTCTGAGTTCAAATGTGACCTCATACCCTTACTAGCTGTGTGACCCTGGGCAAATCACTTAACCCACTTTGCCTCAGTTTCCTCAATTGTAAAATGAGCTAGAGAAGAAAATGGCAAACCGTTACAGTATCTTTGCCAAGAAAACCCCAAACTAGGTCATGAAGACTCAGACACAACTGAAATGACTAAATAACAACAACAAATAAATACTTAACAAAACACATATTTAGGCCCATGATATCTTGAGGTATAAACTAACTTCAAACATAGATCAAAATACCTGTTTTCCATTAGATATTGAATTCTTAAACTGCCTTTAAAGTGCTCCTAATACTCCATGTCAACATAGGGCTATGGATGTGACTGACATCCTGGGAATACATAGTACTATAGTACTTCTCATATACTGAAAAGCTGTATTCTCAGCACTCAGCTTACTTAGCCTCAGCCTCTAGTTATAATTCTTTCCTGATCAGCGTTCCATTGTGGAACAGCATCACTTCTGAACAACATTGCCTCTCCAAATGTTGCAAGATACAAATCTAAAAAACATTTACTTCCCTGGTGATAGGTAGGTAATTAAGGATTTTATTAATATTATCTTTCTTTATTACTAAGGCTAGAATCAACATGAGGATTTTATATAGTAGAGAGGGTTTAATTATAAAATTACAGTAGGTACTTAATAAACATTTGCTGTATTGGACTTAAAGGAGGAAGGTAATTAAGAATAGAATTGCAAAATGTTAGAGATAAAAGAGACATGAATTTTTCTCTATCAGTAAAATGAAGCAGATTGACTAGCTGAATATATTTAAGGTACCTGAGATATGAAATGACTTGTCAAGGTTTATATAGTCAATCAAAGAGATAAAATAAAAACTTGTCTCTTCTCATTCCTCATCCAGTGTTCAGTTCTCTATGTTATTCTATCTCCTTTAATATCACTTTGCATCTAATTCAGTAAGCATTTTTAGAGTAGATATTAATTTAGTTGACTAACCAACTTACTTCTGCTACATCAGCATTCCTCATACTAAAAAGGTCAGTGCCACAGACTAGAGTTTTGTGGCTTCACGAGAAAAGTGGGAATTTGGATAGGCCTTGAAAGGCAGGTAGAATTTAATTAGGCAGAAGACAAAGTATGGTTAAAAGCATAAAGTTGGAAATATCTCACAGTCCTAAATAGAGCTGTCTAGGTAAAGCAATGTATTCATTTTAGGGAATCCTAAGAGATGTTTATTAAGCAAAATTAGATGAGATTACAAATGGTCTTGAATACATGGTTTTGGACTTTGTTTCATGGTCAATGGAGAGTTTTCAGCAGGGGAATGATGTTAAGAATATTCATGGAATTATGGAAAGAACACTGGGATTCATACCTGGACTCTGACATTACCTGTGTGACATTGGACAAGTCATTTGAACTTCTTGGGCCTTACTTTCTTCATCTGTACATGAAAGAGTTGGACTAGATGGCATTGAAGATCCCTTCTACATTTATGTCAGTGATACTATGATAAAAGTTAACATCTAAGGAAAATTAATAGGTGCTTGAAAACAAGATTTAAGAAATAATTATGAGATTTACAAAATCCAAACCCTCTTCTCTTGCCATTTTGTTAGAAGATAAAATCAAGGTAGGAAGTTAAAACTTAATTTTGTGTTTAAAATAGAGTTGTTCTAAGTAATATCCTATTTGAATTCATCATTGGGTACCATTAACATCATCATTATGTTCATTATTTTAGAACATCTATTTATTCTAAGCCAAGAAACTTGGATAACTGTAGGACTTGTCTCTTGAAAACATTTCAATTAAAATGGATGACAAAAACAACATAAATAGAACAAGAAGAGAAATGCACAACCCCTGTATTCAAATTTTAAGAGGCAATTCCATGAAAGAAGATAAACTGAAAGAAATGAAATCAAATAAGAAAGTGCTTATATCATGTAACTGATCTGAGCAAGAAATGAAATTACTTTAAGCATATATGAGGAAAGAATTAGAAATGGTCTTTGGCTATTCCTTTCAACATTCCCAGAGTATATCACTATACTCTGCCTGCGTACAGTGCTTTCATACCTATTTTATCAATGTGGAGTTTTATCTCCTTTTTTTTAACAAAGTCTGAAATATATATATATATACATATATATATATATATATATATGCAATAACCAAATAAACCCAACAGAACTTGCCAAAACTCTACCTGTCAATTTTTCATAGGTTGTGATTTGAGCTCTCCATCTCAAATTTTGAGTATTTTCTATTCACATTTTTACCCTATTCTTTCCTATATTTTTATTCTTCTGTTCAGTTGTTCTCATGACAATTTTTTAACATGTTGATTCATTTACACATTTCTGTTATCCTAGAAAATCATTATGTTTATAATTATGACTTTTTCATCATTTTGACACTGTTCAATTATTTCTATCTCTACCTTGCCTATTCTTTGGGTTCCCCTTCCACCTAATTTGGGGTAATTGGAACCAAAAATCATTTGTTATTAGCCAATTGGAAATGAAGCATTGGTATAGCTTTTATGTTTTCCCTTCCTACACTCTGCTCATGGGCAGGTGAAATCTTTTCTGCCCTGAGCAGAACTGAAGGGAAAATATGTAACTAGATATTTCTTCTTAGTGCTAGCTCTATTTCCTTTAGTCTCCTAAAATTTTTATTAAACTCTCCATCTTAGAGCCTCTCAGTTTTTATTTTCATGTTATAAACCTTCTCAGATACCCCGTTGTGTAATACTTCCTTGATTTTCTTATTTGCTTACCCTTCATATTTTTGTTTGCCATCATCTTTACAGCTTCTTTCTAAAGATTGTTCTTGCCTGTTTTCTAAAATCCTTTCTCTATAATGTCCTATACTTCTCTTTAGCACTAATGATAGACCTTCATCCGACTTAATGAATTTTCATGCCTGGAATTCTCTCACTCCTAATTTCTACCTTCTGTGTTCTTTGGCTTCCTTCAAATATCAGTTAAAATTCTGCTTTCTACAAGAAGCCTTTCCTGGACCACTTCAATGTTATCTCTTTTCTTTGGAAATTATCTCCAAATTATGCTGTATATATCTTGTAGATAGTTGTTTGTGTATTGCCTCCCCCATTAAACTGTGAACTCCTTGAGGGCAGAGAATATTTTTGCCTGTCTTTGCATCTCCAGTACTTAGCACAGTGCTTGGCACATAGTAGATATTTAATAAATGTTTGTTAACTTGGTTAATGAAGCAAATTGATTTTTGTGTTTTTTGTAATCAAAAAATAATGCACACAGTAAGAATTTGTATTCTCTGAAGCCTTCATTCAATTATGTGACTATAAAATCTAGTCAGCTGTAGAATATTGCTTCTGAAAACCTGTCTGGTTCCTTGTCATATTTTCTTGAAAGAGGTATAACTTATTTTCACACAGATTTACTAAAGATGAAAAAGTAGATTTTTGGTCAATAAATATCTGTCCATCACCTTTTCAGTAATAATATCATTTCCAAACATTTGGCAACTTCCACTCCTTCAGATATCTTGAGTATTAATAACTCGATGCTTTTAAAACTGCACCACCTTAGCTTAGATTTTCTCCACACATAGTTTAGAACAGTTGTTATACCTATCTCAGTATTCTTTACTAGTATTTCCTCTTTCTTACATAGCACACAAAGGAAAGAAATGTTAAAATATAAATATAGTGAATCCCCTGTCATTGAAGAATAATTTTTGTTATGGAAATCTTAATCGATCTGTTATGTATACATGTGGATATGTATATAAACATATGTGTGAATATGTGCACATTAGTCTATTTTGCCCTCTGTTTTCCTCTTCTCAGTTTCATTTTAAAATTATTTCTGGACCATCTTATACCAAGTTTCCTGCAAAGGATCAAAAAAGGGTATGCCATAGTTCAATGCCTCACTGTTGTGTGGAGAGAAGTCTGATTTCTCCTATCTATGCCAGTGGAGCACAAAGTCTGGCAAGTTCTTCCATCCTGGAAAGGCTCTGAGAATAGTCCAGGCAATATGTTATGTCTGTTGTCTGAGAACCAGTCTAGCTAAGTAGAGTGGTGCTCATCTCCATGTTTTTTTTTAATACATAAAAATTCACAAAACAAAAAAAGCATAAGAAGGTGTGTTGGATCTTGTGTAGTCTCCATCTGCTTTTGCAGTAAAGGTGGCAGAATGGTATGAAAGGGGACAGAGGGTGCAAAGAATGATACTTTTAGAATATCTATGAATATTAATTTAACTATTAGATTTATAAATGTGAAATCCTCATCCAATAACCCACAATTCCACATACTTACTACTGGAGAAACTGAATCTCCTTCCTGCACAACACAAAGAATGTTCAGTCACTTTCTCAAAAAGTTTTGTACAACTAGACAGTGAGACCTTAAAATTCCAAAGTCCTTCTGTCCCTTCAATAATTTGATTATGGCATTTACTTTTGAAGCTAGGGGATTTGCTACAAAATAATTTGCTATTCTGTCCTTTGACGGGTAGTTAGGCACTAACCCACATCTTTTCCCCATTCTTCAGATAATTTCTTGATCTTGATACTGAAACTTGAAGATGTTCTCCATTAATTATAGTTTTTATTTTAGTACCACTTTAATCTGTTACTTGTCATCTCTTAAGGCCACTGAAGTCCTTTCTTCTTGTGAACAGCTAATTTGTTCTTTAATTTAGCCTTTAGTTTTATTTATTCCAGTAAAGTATGTATAATATCAAATGGTGCTGGTAATCAGGGCAGGGTGAGCTATCAATCACCTTGTAGATTTAAGGACATCTCTTTACATTTGATGGTAAAGAGTCAAGGGGCACAATTATTCCTTCCTTATGTATGGCTTCCTTTCACAGCAATGTATCACCCTTTCCTTGATGGAGATAAGATTTTTTTTCTTTGGTTTTTTTTAGGGGGGTGATGAGGAACATGTTCTAAACAGAACTTTTTTTTTTTTTCCCTTTCCCCATTTCATTTCTTTAGTTGGATTGCATGTGTTTATTAAACACCTTGTATTTAAAATATTGAATGTATATTTTATATACAACTGAGTGCTGTATATGAAATACTGAAGGACTGAAAGCAATACCAAATTGACATAAGATGTGATCCTTATCCTTAGATTAATCCTCAGATTAATTTAATAGTCACAGTAACCCAATTCTCCAAGCATTTATTAAGTACTTACTATGTGGTCCACAATGGGAATGCAAAGACAAAAATGAAAGGACTTTTGTCCTCAACAGCTTATATTCTGTTGGGTAGATACAATGTGGACCCTAAAAAGGAAATAAAAAGTTAAACAAACTAATTTCAAGGGGTAGAAAGCACTGTTAACATCATTATAACTCCTCAAGGTACCAGTTCTTAGCCTTTTTGTGTGTATCATGGACCTTTGGCATCCTGGTGAAACATTTGGCCCATTCTCAAACTAATGGTTTTAAATACTTAAAATACAAAGGATTACAAAAGAAACTAATTATACAGAAATAGGGCTATCAACATGTTGTTATAGTGACGTTCAGATACCCTTAGGTTAGTATTATTAACAAAATTTAACAATAATAGCATTTAGATAATGATTTAGGAGGCAGCTAGATGGTTCAGTGGAGGGGGGTGGGTCTGGACCTGGAGTGAGGAAAACTTGAGTTCAGATCTGGCCTCAGAAACTCACTATCTGTGTGACATTGTCCAAGTCACTTAACCTCCGTTTGCCTAATGCACTAGAGAAAGAAATGGGAAACCACTCTAATAACTGCCAAGATAGCCCCATGGACAGTATAGTCTATGGGGTCATGAAAAGTCAGACACAACAGAATGACTAAACAATTATTTAAGGTTAACAAAGTACTTTATAAATACTCTGGGATCTCTACTATTTTACAGATGAAGAAACTGAGGCAGACAAAAGATTAAATTATTTGCCTAGGATCATACAGCTAATAAGTATTTGAGGACACATTAACCACCTAACCCCTGCCTTGAGGTTTGCAAGAGTCTTTGCTTACTAAAACTCTGTTGTAGGAGGGTATGAAACATACACAAAAAATTAGGATAAAAATTAATACATGCCATGTCTTAGGAATAGGAACTCTCAATCTGTTATTTTGATGAAATATGAAACCTCCAGTGTAGAATTCTCTCTATCTATATAGGCCAGCACCTTCTCTGTACGTTAGAGTCTTTGAGATTTGGCCAGAGCCCTGAGAAGTTTTGTGACTTTCCGAAGGTCACACAACCACTACAAGCTCTTCCTAGCCTTGAACCCAGCTCTTTCCACTCTGCTGTGCTACTCTCTAGGAGAGGCACAAAATGCTATGTGAGATTCAAAGGGCAAAAGGTCATTACTAACTGGAGGGAGTGGGTATATATTAGGAAAGGCTTCATAGAGGATGAGGCATTCCATAATCATAACCTCCAAATGCATTGTCTCCTATTAGATGAATCTTTTTTATTATTTCCAAAGCTGATTCTCAAATTAAAACGAAAACAAAACAAAAATCTGCCTTTAAAGGTGTCTTCCCATGAGCCTCTCTTCTCAGAAGATTTATGCATGCTATCATTCCTTGCATCTTTCAGTTTTGTTCTCCTCCTAAAGCACTTATGGAAGACAAAACTATAAAAATCCACATATGTTTCCTTTTCTTTTCCCTCTTTTCTGCTCTTTTCTCCCTGATCTATTTTGTCCCAGTTGTTTAACTTGTCCCTCTATTTCTGATTCTTCAAGGTTCCTATTTGCAACTGAGTAGTGACACTCACCATTAGTCTCAGTTGATGAATAAGGGAATAGGATGATGAACAGTGCTCAGGACATCCACATTTCCACAGTGTGCTGGTCTTCTCGAAACTTTTCTTTTCTTTCAGTTTCTCATTGACTCGTGTCCACAATATAATCTCCCTATGTTGTTCTTGTTTCCACCTCCTACTCTGCATCATCTCTCGCAACAGCTCACACTCCTCCTCTCCTCCTCTTTCTCCTCACCCTTGACCATGCTAACTTTGAATCTTAGGATTTGGAGTTGGAAGGGATCTTAAAGATCACATCTTCTGCTTCTCTCATTTCATAGAAGAAGAAACTGAGGCCCAGAGAGGTACAGTGATTTTTCCAAAGTAAGAGTAATAAAGTGGCATAGGCAGGATTGGAATTCAAGCCTTTTGTCTCAAACTTTGGTCTCCAATCCAGTGCTCTTTCCACTATACAACACACTATTCTTCTTCCAAATGTGCACCACCCATGAAAGTTTCTTAGTCTTTGTAACCACCCTGTGATGTTGGTAAGGGAATTTATATTAACACTATTCTGGACAGTGGGAAACTGAGGTAGAGGTAAATTAAGTAACTCTTTCCCCACCCCCAAATTTGATATGATCTTTCTCTCTTGCAACTCACCATAGCACTTTATTTCCACCTAAAAAAATTATCATGTACTATTTTGTGCTATAGTTATTTGTGTATGTATCATACTGTACCCCGACACCCCCCCCAACAAAGTTTTGAGTAGCAGGGTACTTTGCAAAAAAAAAGTGCAAAACATAGCATTGGAAATACGTGAATAAGGGTCATGGTGATGATAGCATACTTTATCTCTTAAAATTCCTTTGTATTTTTTTATTGTCTATCTCCCTAGCAGAATATAAGCTGTTTTGGATAAAGCTAAGTTTGAGGGAGATAGATGACATACTGAATAGAGTGCTACCTTCTATTCTGCATGTAAATCCTTCATCAGACACATAGCATAGCTGTGTTACACTGGGCAAATCATTAAATCTCATCATGCCTCAGTTTCCTCATGTGTAAAATGAAGGAATTGGATTTGATGACCTAAGTTTCCTTCCAGCATTAAAGGGAGCTATGATCCATATGTATATGTGTGTATATATGTACCTATGTGTACCTATGTGTATATATGTATATGTATGTATATATACACACCTATCTAGAAAATATAATATCTACATAGGAAGATAAACCCACACATGTATCTACATGTAGATATGTACATGTATATGTGCATGTGTATATACATATGTATACATGTGGATATGTGTGCACGGGTTTTCAAATATTTCATTAGCTTGAGAAGAAATGTTTCTGCCAAGGCTATTATAGAAGGAGAAAGGTCTATTTTATTCTTCTTTAGCTTAATGATTGCAGTCTTTTTCTTCTTTCTGTGAGTTAAGACCAGGTAAAATATACCAGTTGTTTTTATTAAGGAATATATTTCCTCCTGATATAACCCATAATTTTCTATCATTTCAAGAAATGTCTTCTAGAAATTCTAGAAATGTCTTCACTAAAGGAATCTGGATCAATCTGTCAAATACTAAATGAAGCAACAAGCAATTTCACCATCTAAGCAGGATGACATTCTGCCTACCTAAACTCCTCTTGACATTTTCATTGGCTAAGGTATCATACTTTGCTGTCTACCCTAAAGCTGTATGGGGCTGCAGTAAAAACAGCTGCTGTTTTTCATTTGAGAAATGACTATATTTCAGTGGTAGATGAAGTGGTCTTTATAAGTAGTTTGCAAGTTGAGTTACAAATTTCTTTGAAATTTAGCATTAAATAAGATATTTTGGAAATCCATGAAATCTCTCCAAAATAGCATGCTTACTTAGAGGCACTGTGGCATAGTGGAGAGAGCAGTACACTTGGATTTGGGAAGACCTAGCTTTGAATACCACCTCAGACATCTACTAAATGACCTTAGGCAAGTCTAATCTCTGTAAGAGTCACTTTTATCATGTACAAAATGAGGGGGTTAGGAGTAATTACCTATTACTTCTCTTTGACCCCTAAATCTATGATTTTCTGCTATGACAATCACTCCTCATCATCATCAAATAATCAGGGATAGTTTCACTACATATAGCATCCATATTTCCAATAAAATGGAATGGTCCCTTTGTTTTGCAGATCCAACGAGGTAATATGTCTAAAGATCTTAGCACAGTGCCTGGCACATAGAAAATACTTAAAAATGTTTATTCCCATCCCACATATCCCCACTGGAATATCTAGGGCCAGTTCTATGTAAGTGAATGTTTGTTATAAGGAAAGAAGAAAGAAGGGAGGAAAGAAGGAAGAAGGAAGAAGGAAGAAGGAAGAAGGAAGAAGGAAGGAAGGAAGGAAGGAAGGAAGGAAGGAAGGAAGGAAGGAAGGATGTATTCATTATACACTTTTAATTTTTATCTGCATTATCAACATTCTATCCATCACTTTTTTAAGTCTAGACAATCAACAAAATAATAAAATAAACTGTTATTTGTATCATTTGCTCATTTCTGAGTTATAAATGTTCACACAAAAATTTAGTAATTGGCTATTATGATCTGGTTTAGCTCTAGCATTATGGGTGTATGACCCATTTTAATTTTATTATTTAAACTAAGTAAATATACATTCAAAATGTCCTTATTTTAATCACATTATATAGCTTGGAGCACACATAGCTGTTTAATGAAAAAGTAATCAATAATTATTTGGTTTAAGTTTGCTTTATTTTCTGATCATAATCAAATATGGTCTCTTTGTTTTTCCACAGCTAATCTGTCCAGCTACATTACCTAGAAAGAATATTAAAAGACTCGTTGTTGGTTTAGTTTTCTAATTTAATTTCCAATGAAGCCAAGTAACTTTTTGCTCCTATATCTAACGCTCCATAGCCACATGAATTCAGTAGAAATGAGTTAGGTTTAAAGTAAAATGTAAAACCCAGTATCAATGATGACTCCAGGTAATTCATTCTTGCTTTCTTAGACCCATAATTGTGCATATCTGAAGTCACTTCACACTACCAAAATAAAGAATATCACTTCTACATAATTGGAGATAATGTCATTTTTCCCAAAGGGACATGAAAGTTAGTTACTAGAATGTTGCATATCATCTATGAAATTTGCAAATCATTTTCCATATTTGGGCAAAGCAAATTTTCTGGAGTTTGTAATATTTTCCCTACCTCCAACATACCCTCTGAATAAAAAGGAAAAATTAAATATAAGTTTGATTGAGTTCATGAAGTGGGGAATTGGAGATATTTAAGGTAGTAGCATAATGCAATGAGGAAATAGAACCAAAGGATTAACAGTTTTTATAGGACCCCACCAAGTATAGAGCTGACTCATTTATTATCATACAGGATATCAGGAGTCTTACTGTCCCAGTTTATGCCTGTCCTGACCTGTCAAGTCCTGCTCTTAAGAATGGACTCAGTATGAAACTCAACCCCATTGTAACTTTAGAGTCATATTCAACCCCATTCCTAGTACTGCCTTGATAACTTCTTGAGTAGATATTAGGTATAAATATAACCTTATCCCGATATTCATTTGTCAGCAGGATAAGTAAAAGTCATAACAAGTTTAGTTGCATTTTAAAGCCATTCATTAAATAGCCTTACAAATGTCAGCTAATTGTCCTACATTTGAAATTATGCCTGCTAATACATTTCAAAACATGGGATAAGATACATATTTTTTAACATAACCCCAAATGTTTTCTTTATAAATAGACAGAAATCTGACCTCCAAAATCACAGCTTAGACATCTCAAAATAAAAGGGACACAAGTGAGAAGTTAGCATATTTGAGCAAAGTTGGAGGTCTCAAAAACTTGAATCCTGTTTAGTATTGAGGTGTTTTTTTTTTTTCTCCTCTGATATAAGTGAAACTGCTACTGGAAAAGATAATTGGATTTCTCAAGTGCCAATATAATTCCAAACATTTTTTTTAAAAAATTCAACACATTTCCCACTCATTATTTGCACTTAAGGATTAGTGCTGTTCATATTCTAATCAGACATCACCATGTACTTTCTAATTATCTCAATTCTAAACTATTAAAAATTAGAATCAGAGTCTTGAATTATGGTAACAATAAATTAACCACAAAGCATGATGACAGGAGTTAACTCTGCATAAGAAGAAAATCTATTCTTCCAAAACATCATTTTCATTAAGTGAATTTTACTTTAAATTATCTGAAAACACCATTTCCAGTAATTTGTGAGCTAAATTGAAATATCTAATTATTGGGGAGGATAGGTCAACTGATTAAAACTCTGAAATTTTAAAAGCCTCCTTTTCATAATAACACAAAGCTTAACAATATTAACACATTTTTGTTCTGCCCGAATGTACTAGATGACTTTATAAGTAACTAGATCAAAAAGGGGTATTGATAATTAACTCACAACTTATTAAACAACTTCTACTATATGTAACTGTGAAGACCTTAGGACACCAAGGTAGAAGGATAGCTTGATTAAAATTTTGTATAAAGGCTTTTGAGTCTTTCCTTGGGGAAAATAAACAAATAAATTATATATTATGGAGGTTATAAAAGTATTGAAGGAATCATTTTTGTAGAGGGGAAGTCAAATGAAGAGGTTTGTTTTTTTTATCTACAGGTTCAATTCAGCCTTCAGAGATTTATAACATTTTTTATTGGTCAATGATCTGAAAGTTAGTGAGAAACATGTGGTTACAAAATCATAGATACAAGTGATCTGGGGAAATTTAGTTAAAGATTAAATTATAATACAAATTAATCTGACATATTGGTATAGTGGATAGTAAGAATGAAATATATAAAAGAAAACAGAGGGCAGCATATTTCAGGAAAGAAATAAGGAATAACTGACTGCACATAGGGCAGATATAGGAACTTGGACCACAACTAAAATATGAATCATCAATGGAGATCAGTCATTTTAAAAACTCAAGAGAGTAGGAACTTATAAATGTAGATTCCCATTATACTTATTGCTAATTAAACTAGGTACTTATACAAAAGATGGATGTGGGTCTCTGTAATGTGGTTTATAATAACAGGATGATGGGCTTTTGGCAAGGGATAGAGTACATTTCAAGATAAAAAAAGAATGTTTGGCAGTTAACTTGATCAATCAACTTTGATCATGAGTGCTTTGAACTGAAATTTGAGGTGAAGGGAGAAAAATTCCCAGATAAATCTTCAAAACTAGGTAGCAGTTGAATAAATGGGTATCACATAGAAATGACCATAGTGGAAGAAGTAGAATAATTATCAGAGATAAGTAATAGGGAACATATCAATCAGGAAATAAACATTTATTAAGCACCTATTCTGTGCCAGATACAGTGTTATGCCCTGGATACCCAAAGACAAAAAACCATCCTTGATCTGAAGGAGATTACAATCTAATGATGGAGACAACATGAAAACAACTATATATAAAAAAGCAATGAGAGAGAGAGAGACAGAGAGACAGAGAGAGAGAGAGAATAGCAGGAATGGGGGGGGGGTGAGTTTAGCCAGAGAAAATGTCTAGTCAGGAGATGGAGAAACAACAAGGATGCCTCTGTATGTAGATAGCCTAAAATAATACATATTATCTCAGTATTTTCATGCCAGTGCATACATCACAAGTAATGCATGAGATTAACTTGAAATTTTAAAACAAGGAAGTAAATGTAATCTCATGGATATTGGTGAAAAATTTGGGGTTGAATTCATGTCCAAATACAAAAAAAGCAATGACATACCTTGATTAAATGGAACATTGAATTGAATGTTAACATATATATAGATATGTTAAATGACATTCTGTATGGAAATGAATGAACCAGAGAATGGAAGCATAGTGAAGTATATTTTGACAAAGATAAAAGGAGAAATAAATATAAATTTTACTTTAGAGCTATAACTACAGACCACCCAGTCAATAAGAGGCTATGGATTGAGCTTCCTCATACAGAATACAGTTTTAGCACTGAAGTAAACTATGGCAAACACAATATCTGAACAGTTATTGCAGATTTTATTCTAAATTTAGAGTATATTCTTGTTTTGTTAACAATTTGATTGCTCAGAAAAAAAAGGAAACAAGAAAGACAATTGCTATAGTGTATAGAATTGTGAACAAAAAGAAATTAGTCATGAAAAAAATGAAAAATTTAGAGTTAAAATATCCAAAGAAATAGACTTCAGATATATACTGTACACTTTAGGATATTTGAATTTTAATTCTTGGAAAGTTATGACTTCATGGAGAAAGACTCAAAATAAGAATATGGTTCAAAAGATTAGAAAGATTCTAAAATGTTTGACATACAATCATCAACAATTCAAATAAATAAAAATGAAACTAAATGAACAAAAGTGGTTGCACAGAAAGACTTAGGACAAAGTAAGATTTTAAAAGCATATGCAAAAAAGGAAATGAGGGACACATAATCAAAGACTACTACAAATGGAAAGAATGACTCAATATGAGCAAAATACTGAGACCAACAAGAAATTATTTCTTGTTACAACTGTTAATGCTAACATGTGTGCCAACTCATTCCTCAAAGGCTGTACTCATTATCTAGGTAACTTTCCAAGTAAAACACCCTCTACCAGTAGGCCACTTCCTTATATGAGTTGTCTTCTCCATTAGTGTGTAAACTCCTTGAAGGCAGGCACTATCTCATCTTTTGTGTATATATCTTCAGGGCTTATTTCAGAATTGGACATTTAGTAAGAGTTTAAGAAGTTCTTTATTCATTCATTCATTCACTATAAAATATTAACATTGAACTGTGCCTTAGAAGATAAACATCTTACTCAAGACTGGGCTTTCATTTCCAATAGAAATTCTAGAATATTATGAAAATACAATTCACAGAGTAAAATTTAGTAACATAGTAAGCACCTGTGTTTTGAGGAAGTAGGATTTTAATTATGCAAACAAGTTGTAACAATCAAAATTTGTATTTTCAGTTGTAGCTCCTATAATGGAGGAAATTTTTTAAAAAGGACTTGTTTGAAAGAAAATTATTCTGGCAGTTCTTTACTATGGTCTTTTGATTATTTAAAATATATTAAGATGTGTATTTTGAAGTGGAGACTCTTTCAAAATACAAATGTGAGATTGGTCTGCTGATTTTTTTTTCCCTAGAGTTAGATATGGATTCTCCAAGTTTCCTTATGTGATTTAATTATGTTTGCTAATTGTGACATTATCCCTATTTACACTAATTACTAATGAGTGTAATTATACAAATCATGCCTATACACACTAATTTACCTAAGATGATATTTAAACAAGGCTTCATTTATTCCTCTGCCTTACAAAAGAGAATGAGGCTTTGATATTTATTGAGTTAGAGGGTCAGATACCACAAGGACATTGCCAGCAGGTTCTGAAGAAACCTTAGAGACTAGAGTGTTGACCTCTGCACATGTAACATGCACTTTAGAATTTCTTCAAACAAGAAGTACAGTTCATAACATCAAATATTTACACTTAGTAAGGACCATTGAAATCAGCTAGTCCACATTCCTCCTTTTAGAGATGAGGAAGCTAAGACCCATAGAGAATAATAATGCTAAATTAGATAGATAGATAAATACATAGATAGATAGACAGATAGATATAGACATAATTATGTTATATATATATAATATATTTACAATATATAGATATGTACTTATATACATAAATACATGTGTATATACCATACAATATATGCATACCTATACCTATGTACATATGCATATATATATATAAAACCATGTATGTGTGTATGTATGTATATATCCCATCCCCTCATCCATGACTGTGTCATGGGGTATGGGGGTCTTCTATCTTCAGCACTACTGTTGGATTCATAGCAGATAGTTCTAGTGTGACAGTAAAAAATTTTCCTCTATTACTCTGTGGCTTTATCCCATGAAAGTTTCCCTGGTGAGAGACTTCCTTCAGTTACAAACAAATATCTCCTTGCCCTTTCTTATTAAAACATGATGAAGACAAAGAGCAATCATGTTAGGGGCTGTGTCTCCCTACTATTGACTCCTTACTGTGATGGGGAAACCACCTGGACTAAATTAATCAGGTTCATCCTATATTCCTGAAATTGGGGAGGACCCTATCTTCATTGGCAATTCCAAAGTGATAGTTTTATATTTCACTCAGTCTACTCTATGACTCATTAAGAAATAAGTCTTGTCTAACTCAGAAGAGACTCCTGTCATCTCTGTGGAACAATAAACAGAGCTCAGTCTTTGGAGATCCAGTCTCATGACCCAAATCAACAGAATGCCGAATGATTTATTCTCCCCCAAAAAGGCCTAAGGGCCTACAACTCTCAATATTCTTGTGAACTAATCTTAAGTCCTAGATCCAACTTAAATCTTCTCATGTTTTTAAATACATTTATTTAATATTTTATTTTCCCCAATTACTTGTAAAAAACCAATTTTAACACTATTTTTAAATTTTGAGTTCCAAATTCTCTCTCTTTGTCTCCTCTCACCAAATCAAGAAGGAAACAATTTGATATGTTATACCTGTGCAGTCATAGAAAACATATTTCCATATTAGTCATGTTGTAAAAGAAAACAAAACCAAAAATAAAAAATAAAGATAGTAAAAAAAAAGTATACTTCAGAGTATGCATTCAGACACCACCGATTCTTTCTCTGAAGTTAGATATCATTTTTCATCAAAAGTCTTTTGGAATTGTCTTGGATCACTGTATTGCTGAGAATGACTAAGTCATTCACAGTTGATCATTACACATTATTGCTGTTATTGTGCACATTGTTCTGGTTCTGCTCATTTTACTTTGCAGCAGTCCATGTAATAAGTCTTTCCTGATTTTTCTGAAAGCATTTTGCTCATCATTTCTTATAGCATAATGGTATTTCAGCCAATCATATATCACAGCTTTTTCAGTCATTTTTCAATTGATGGGTATCCCTTCAAATTCTAATTTTTGCCACCACTAAAATAGCTGCTATAAATATTTGTGCATATGTAGATCATTTTCTTTTTTTATCTCTTTGGGGTACAGACATAGTGATGGTAATGCTGGATTCAAAAGTTTGCATGATTTTATAGCCCTTTGTGCATAGTTCCAATTGTACTTAAGAATGATTGAATCAGTTTACAACTCCACTAACAATGCATTAGAGTTCCAATTTTTCCACATCCCATCCAACATTTGCCATTTTCCTTTTCTGCCATACTAGAGAATCTGATAGGTGTGGGGTGGTACCTCAGAGTTGTTTAATTTGTATTTCTCTAATTAATAGTTATTTAGAGCATTTTTTCATATTACGATAGATAGCTTTGATTTCTTCATCTGAAAATAACACCTTAAAAAAAAAGCAGAAGTGGCATAAAAATCCACAGAAGAGAACTTCTTAAAAGATAGAATTGACCAAAGGAAAAGGAGGTACAAAAACTCATGAAAGAAAATAATTTATTACATGTAAAAACAATTTTAATACTCTTTTTAAAAAAGCTAATTATTCATGAGACATCAAGAAACAATCAAACAAAATCAAAAGAACAAAAAAATAGAAGAAAATGTGAAATATCTCATTGGAATCACAACTGTCCTGGAAAATAGATCTTGGTGAGATAACTTAAGAATTATTGGACTGCCTGAAAGCATTTGGGTGACTTTATTAGTAATCTCATTTTCACTTACACATTTGTGGCTATGCATACTAAGTACCCAAGTTTGTGGAAAGGTTTGGATCCTAACAGTGCTTCACTTGTCTTGTTCATAGTATCATTGTAAATAGCCCCCTGTGCATTCATTGCATATTCTCATGGTTTGCCTTTAAAATTCAAGTTTTGTGTTGCAACTATGGCCCCCCAAAGCATAATACAAGTACTTTGGGATCTAAGCCCAAATGTGCAAAGCCAGTGATGTGGCTTAGTGAGAAAATAAATACCTTGGATAAATTTTATGCCAGAATGTTGACCTAATTGACCAGCTAGAGACCTCAAGGCTGTCAATCCCATTATCAATGGCAACCCCAAAGTTAAATGCCAAATCACCTCTGCTATTCTCCCATACTCCAAGACCCGTTAGAATTTTGAATGAAGTAGACATTGTTGATTGATTATTTCAAGCTGGTATATCTTTCATGATCTCCACCTTCCTAAAGGCTCATTTCACCCATGGGTTTAACACATTGGAAGTACTCTCTTTTCCTATGACCTCTCCTGATTAGCTGATTCCTTCCAGAACATCATATCTTCATTTCTCACCAGTCTGTGCTCCTGACTCTCTGGACTTTCCATACTATAACCCCACACTAGATACAGCATCTCCCTCCCTCCACCTTCTTTTGAATGTACTGTCTTCCTCAATTAGAATATAAACTTCTGGAGGGTAAGCATGGTCTTTCTGTCTCCTTATATTTTTATTTCCAGTTTAATACAGTGCTTGGCACATAACAAGTGCTTTATAAATGCTTCTTGATTTGAAAAGCTGACTCTATCACTGTTGACTAAAGAAGTTTGATTCTCCTAACCCTATTCATCAGCATCACTTTTGTTAAATCTTAGACCTGTCAGACTTGGGACCTTCTAGGCTGCTTAGATGCATGGTACTTTTTTTTACTTTTCTCTGTCTTTGCTGTTGTCCCTAGGTTTGACTGCCCCCTACCTGCCTACTTGGACCTACAGTATTTTATAGGTCCTCTGTGAATGAATCAATGAATCATATATAATTAAAATGGGAAGAAAATTTATTGATAATATAATCCAGTTTCTTTATTTGTGCATAATGAAATTAGGGCAATATGATAGACTGTTGGACTAGGGATTAGGTGTCCTCAGTTCTAGATCTGGCTCTACCATACATCCTTTGTGTCACCTTAGGCAACCAATTCAACCTTTCTTGATTTTGATTTCATCTGCTAAAGAATTAATGTCATGGACCATGTGACATAACAGAGATAACATTGCATTTGGAGTCAGGACATCTGGGTTCAAATTCTAACTCTGCTACCTCTGCTATAAGACCTTAGGCAAATCATTTATTCTTCCTCGGATTTTATTTACTTAGCTGTAACATGAGTGTTGGGAGTGGAATGGGGTTGGATTAATTGCTCCCTAGGGTCATTTCTATTTAAAAAATCCTATGATCAGACAGTTTCTGTCCATTCTATCTCTATCTCTATATTATAAGTCTGTGCTTCTTGACAAAAAGAAGCTATGAGTTGCCCTGTGGTCACATAGCTAGTTAATGGCAGAGTCAGGACAAGAATTCAGTCCCTGATGGTTAGCCTACTATCAGTGACATGACACCACATTATTCTTTTGCTTCACATTCTCAGACAAATATTAGTAACTGGTGCTCTTGAATCAAACATCAAGAAGGAAGGAAGGAAAATATGCATTATTAAGCTCTTACTATGTGCCAGGCACAGTGATAGGGCCAGAAACACAAATACAAGCAAAAACAAGACAATATTTGCCCTCAAGGAGCTTAGGAGAAGACAATGGGAGAAGACAACATTCAAAAGGGGTATAGAGATAATTTCCAACTTGATTTAGTGGTAGTAATAATAACAACACATTCATGTCTTACTGTATTTTATTTATTTTATTAAACCTTTCCCAATTGTATTTTAAAATATTATTTATTTGTTTTAACATTCTGTTTTTATGTTAAGTTCCAAATTCTGCCCCTTTCTCTTGCCCTACCCAACCGTTGAAAAGGCAAGCAATAAGATATCAACTATACATGTGAAATACTGCAAAACATATTTTTATATTAGTCATGTTGAAAAAAAGTAAGAAAAATAAAGTTTGAAAAATGCTTCATTTTATATTCAGAGTTTATTAGTACTCTCTGTGGAAGTGGATGGCATTTTTCAGCATGTGTCCTTTGAAACTCTGTCTTGGATCATTGTATTCATCGGAGTAACAGCTAACCTTTATTAAATGTCTACTATGTGCCAGGTACTGTGTCATGTTGTTAAAATATTATCTAATTTGATTCTCACAACAACCCTGGGAAGTAGGTGCTGTTATTATCATCATTTTACAGTTAAGGAAAATGAGACAAACAGAAGTGACTTGCCCAGGGTTATGCAGTTAGTAAGTGTTAAAGGCCAAATTTGAACTCAGATCTTCCTGACTCTAGTCCCAGTGCCGAAAAAACATTTGTAAACACACATACACACATACACACACACACACACACACAGAGACAGAGAGAGTTAAGGGTCATACTAAATGCTGGGGATACAAATACATAAATGAAAACAATCTGTATTCTCAGAGTAGTTTTGAACATTGATCCTGGGAATCCACTGTTCTGATTGGTTGGTTATCAATCATCCCCTATATCTAGGTTCAGGCTCCAACCATTAGTTCTGAACTTCATACTAGCTATCATGTCACCTAACCCTAACCCTACTCCCTCCTTTTTAGTGCTGGGACCCTAATAAAATAGACTCTACCATGCGTCCTGGAAAGAATATGGGAAGAGTATTATTTCTAATAGGTAAAGACAATATATACAAGAAAGTGGTGGCGATAGAATAACATTTTGTTTTGGAAGATTTCAAGGGGGTAGTTAAGAGGGGCCATAAGGTAATGATTTGATATACTCTGCACGGAGGGTGAGGGATAAATGACAATGAAGTTTAGAGAATGACACCTAGCTTACAAGCCTGGAGGACTGGCAGGATGGAGGTACCCTTGACAATAATAGGGAAGTTTGGGAGGAGTTTTTGCCTATTTCCCAGAAGGCTTTGGAGTAAACAATGTGCTCATTGGCAGAGAAGTGATTTCCCAGAGAGCCATGTACAAGGTATTTATAGATGTTGTCTTGTATAGGCATCTTAGAAAGACATGAGGAAAGGCATTTTGGCTAGGGGGTGGGGCATCTAAAAACAAGGTTTGGGAACTGCTGAAGGAAACCTAATCCTATTCTGAGTAGTATACTTCTGAACCTCAGAGTCTAAGAGCAATTTGAGGGATGTGAAAAATACATAGCTATATTGCCCTATACCCCATGAATGAAACATTTCAATCTGCAGTATCTGTTTGTGAGTTACTGTCATGATACGATAATCTCCTGCCCCTGCAGCATGTGGGAGTGCAAGATTGGATATTGGAAGAGTTTGGACTGTCATCATTTTTTGTCATCATTTAATACTCTGATGCTTGATTTTCATCATATTTTTACTTATCAAATTAAACCATTAACTAACTATGGCTTTAAGATTTCAATTAATGTAAAAATATGGCAGGCCTGGAAGGAATAGGTATGGTCAGTGTGATAGAGTCTGACTCAGTGAGTGACAACTTACTAATTAACAAATGATTCTAGATCAGGTTTCTTAACTTTTTTTGTGTATACCATGGATCCCTTTGGAAGTTTGGTGAAGTCTAAGAGACTGTTTTCAGATACATATTTTTAAAAAATTGAAGGAAATGATAAATTTTGGTTAGAAGCTAGTGAAACTAAAGAGAAATTTTTCCCGATTCAAGTTCACAGAAAAAGAAGTTAAGAACTCCTGACCTAGATTAGAAGGATGAGATACTATAGTAAAGAGTGGAGCTACCCTAAGTCCTATGTTAGGAAGGTCAAGCCTTATATAATGACTACAGAGGACATATTTTATTCCTTTCTATGGATTGTTATATCATATTTTATAGGTTTTATGTCTCTTACTTGTAAGCATTCCTAATATTCATTCATTTTATTATGGTGATGAATAAGTATAGTGAATCTTAGTGGGAAATTCCCTGTAGTTGTTAGTCAATGTAGCCCTATAAAGGGTTGTGTTTGCTTGTGTATGTATGTCTGTGTGTGTGTGTGTGTGTGTGTGAAACAGAGACAGAGAGAGAAAGAGAGAGAGACAGAGATGGAGAGGTAGAGACAGAGACAGAGACAGAGAGAGACAAAGAGTCAGGAGGCAGTGTGTTCTTTTTTGTTGAACCTTGATAAATGCTGACTGAAGAAACAGCAGTGGTTTTAGTACTAACACTCAAAGCTTTAGATTTGTGCCAATAAAATTAATTGGAACATAGAGTACTCCTAGGAAGGTAAATTGGAAGATGAAGCTTTCATTTCAAAAAAGAAAGGGCTCATTTGAAAAATGTATTGTCAAGAAAGAGAAAATTGCTCAGTCATTTGGTTCTCCGAAGTCATTGGATTCATGTTGAGTGCGGGTCTGATGAGATCATGGCTCACAAATGAAGCTGATGATTATTTTGCATTTATGTCATTTCCTACCTTCAGCGGACAATCAAGGTACAGAACATAAACATTTTGATAGAGAGCCTTCAGAGTTAGTTGGCATGTGATGAATTCAAGTCATTGCAGAACAATGAGCCTGATATTCAACACCTGGCACAACCTAACAAGTCTAAGAGAATAAGTTGCCAGGCACTTTGCTAATTGCTAGGAATTTTCTAAAGAGGATGATGTTGCTTTATTTAAGTCCTAGCTTTTCAAAGGAATTACATTCATTTGGGGAAAAGGTGGAGAATGGGGGACAAGTATAGTACAATAGGGAAAAAAAGTTTAACTTGAAGTCACAGGATTTGAGTTTGAATCATGTCCTACTCTCTGTGGTACAGTGGATAGAGCATTGCCCCTGGAGTCAAGTGGACCTGAGTTCAACTCCAGACTCAGACATTTGCTGGCTGTGTGACTCTGGGCAAGTTGCTTAACATTGTTTGCCTCAGTTCCTCATCTGTAAAAGGAGCTGGAGAAGAAAATGGCAAACCACTCTAGGATCTTTGCCATGAAAATCCCAAATGGGGTCATGGAGAGTCAGACGTGACTGAAATGACTCAACAACAAAAACAGTATGTTGTATGACATTTAGTCAATTTATTTAATCTCTATTGGTCTCAGTTTCCTCATCTATAAAAACTGAGGATTTTGGGCTATATCAGTGGTGTCAAACTCAAATAGAAAGGGGGGCCACTAAAGGGTACATAAAGACCCTATGGACCATATGTTGACTTAGACACATGTTTTTAGATTTTACTTTTTATTAATAGATCAACACATTAAAATCAGACAGAAACTACATTTTACCTGGTTCATTTCTCATTTAGCAGTGTTATAAACTGTGTATTGACAACAGACTGTGTGTTTAAGACCTCCGGACTCGATCATCCCTAAGGTCATCTTGGTGGGTTGGCACAATGGATAGAGTCCTGAGCATGGAGTTGGGAAGACCTGAGTTCAAATGCATGCCTTGGAGATTTATTAGCTATGTGGCCCCAGACAAGTCACTTAACTTCTATCTGCCTCTGTCTTAACTATAAAATAGCTAAAATAATAGCAACTAACTCTCAGAACTCTTATGAGGATCAAATGAGGTAATATTTATTTCTTAAGTGCTTTCCACAGTTTCTGGCATATAGTAGATACTTAATAAATGCATGTTTTCTTTATTCCTCTATGGTTCCTTTCAGGTTTATATCTATGAATCTAAGAATTAAGAAAAAATATAAACAAATGCAAATACAGAGTAATTTGGGAGGAGAAGGGCACTAAGGGGAGTTGAGGAGAATGTACATTGGAGGTTCAAGGGACAGTTGGTGGAAAGATGAGAGACGTGATATTCTACATAGGGAATGGCAAGTAGACCAGAATGGTTGGAATTTAGAGAGAACAATAATGTGCAAAAAATCTGGAAAGGTACATTTATTCATTCACAAGAGAAGATATGAGATTGATATCATAATCTGTGACACATCCAAAATAATTTTAAGATTATAGGATCCAAAATCTAGAAGGTAAGGACAGGGACCTGTATTTTCACGGATGTAGGGAAATTCCAAATGAATAGATTATCTTAATTAAAGCCTGTCATCCTCCTTTCTTCAATTTATAGTCTTAGAGAGTTTACTAGACTCTAGAGCACTAAGAATTTAAATGACTTGCCCAGGGTCATAGAGTTAATATGTGTCGGAGGTAAAATTTAAACTGGTCTTCTTGACTCTGAAGCCAGCTCTCTGTCTTTTATGTCATAGCTGATCTCAAGAATTGAGATGGCTTTAGAAATCATTTAGTCTAAAGTTCTTAACTTGGGATCCAGGGATAGGCTGATAATTTTTTATCAAACCTGTGAATATGGATGTGAAAAAATTACATTTTTATTTTTTAATAATCTCTAACTGGAATTTAGCATTTTCCTCAACTATTAAAAAAATTATTCTGGCTTCACCAGACTGCCAAAGGGGTCCACAACACCAAAAAAGATGAGTATCCCTACTCCCCTTGTTTTACAGATGAAGAAATTAAAGCACATTTAGATTAAGTGAATAACAAGGGTCTGGAGAACAGATTTCCACATGCCCTCTTCAACCTCCACTTATAAGTGTCTTGGGTAAAGAAGCTGGAAAAATATTCAAACTCAAGTGCTATGACTCTAAGCTATATTCACACTTCCAAACTGTGAGAGTTGAGCTCATCATGCTCTTTCATAGTACCAACAGAACTATCAGCAAGATTGAAGCTGTGACATCTGAAACTGATCTGCCCAGGTAGGTCTGCTCACTTGTCTTTTGCTTCTTTTTGTATCTCAAGTGCTTAGCACAGTGTCTGGCATATTTATTGTTATTGTTCAGTCGTTTCAGTCATATCTACCTCTTTGTGACCCCATTTGGGGTTTTCCTGGCAAAGATACTAGAGTGATTTGCCTCTTCCTTCTCCAGCTCCTTTTATAGATGAGGAACTGAGGCAAACAGGATTGAGCCACTTGCCAGAATCACACAGCTGTATGAGACTGGTTTTGAACTCAGGTCCTCCAGACTTCAGTGCTGGCACTCTATCCACTTGCATTACCTAGCTGCCCTGCCTAGCATAGAGTAGGCACTTAATAAATTTTTATTGAATTGAATTATTGAATTTTTGGGGAGTAGCCACACCCCATAGTAACAGAGAGTCCATCCTTCCTATCTGGAGTACTTAATGCAGTAGACAATAAATGTAAAAATCCATCTTTGCTAATTGCAAAGACCCTAATTTCTTCTTTAGTCTGGAGGTCTTAAACATATAGTCTGTTGGCTACACACAGTTCATAACACTGCTAAATGAGAACTGAACCAGGTAAAATGTAGTTTCTGTCTGATTTTAATGTGTTGATCTATTAATAAAAAGCAAAATCTACAAATATGTGTCTAAGTCAACATATGGTTCATAGGAATCTTTATGTACCCTTTAGTGTCCCCCATTTCTGTTTGAGTTTGACACCACCGATTTAGCCCAAAATCCTCAGTTTTTATAGATGAGGAAACCGAGACCAATAGAGGAGAAATTAGGCCTGTCTTAATTCTGAGAAATAAAGTAAAAGAGAAGCTCATTCTTAGATCCATGGAGTATGGAGTATTTGATTTAACATCAGATGGTCTCGGTTTGAATATCAGTTTTGTTATTTATGTTAGTGTGACCTTAGATAACGCACTTAATCTCTCTGGGTCTCTTCATTTGCTAAATGAGCGGTTTGGAGTAAATGGTCTTGAAGATCAAACTGTCTTTAACCCTAGGAGTCACAGAACTCTACTTATAGAGTCTGGTGGCCTGGCTTCCATTCCCCATGTATTGTGAGTCTGCCTGTTTTTATTCTGTGCTAGTGCCTTAGGTTCTGGTGCGGAGTATGTGGATATCATGTTTTGTGTTCCTGGAAAAGCCAATTTCCAACAACCATTTAATTAGCACTCACTACCGGGGACTGTGTTTAGAGCTGGAGATACAAAGACAAATACATAGCCCTCTGGAAGCTTACATACTAGTGGACTATTATAGGGCTTTTTATTTGTGCACATCTCTGAGGACTTGAGGGACCTGGAGAACATACTTAAGTTGATCAGTTGACTAAGGTTCAAAGGTCTTTATGAAATTTGAGCCCACTTCTGGATACAGACTCCTGTCTGGAGTGCATTCTGACATACTGCCTGTGACGAACAGTAAAAAAGGGGAAAGGCTGTAGTTCTAGTGGCTTCATTGCTATCACAAGTGCAGTCTGGAAAAGGAAAAAAGAACACTGGGTTTGAATATGTTCTGTTATTCAATATTAGTGTTCTTTTGGGGGTGGTCCTAATCCTTCCTTACATCCTCCATCCTAAGTTAAAAGGTGTTGAGACATTCCTTGTGATTTACTGTTGTCATCATTTTCTCATTGCCTTAGTACAAAGAAGCCACCAAGAGCTCCAGAGGCGCTCTTGAAGCACTCTGATGCATTGCCTGTGGCTCAAGATGGGTAATTCAGGTAATTCAGGGTAATTCACATTCATTTAGCTTCATCAACTTGTGGTTTCCTTAAAGCCTATCCTTGTTGAATATCCTTTTCTTGCTATGGCTAAGTAAGCCACTTTTGGTTAACTGTTGAATGACCTATGAGTCTCATTTTGTTCCAATATCAAACCTAAATTAGCAAGGGATTGACCCTAGTCAGGCCCATCCCAGAAGAGTAGAGCTAGTTATTTTACCTCTATGGCCTTGAATTTTCTTGTCTATAAAATGAGAGAATTGGAGTAGATGATCTCTAAGATTCTTTCTAGCAATGACATTCTATGATTCTGTGAGCACCTCAAACTACTATCACTGACATTGTCATTTAAGTAATCTTGTTTAATGACTGGTCTTGCCTTCTACTCCAAAAAATTCTTTCAGGTGGTGACCATTTAACCACCACCTACAGTCTTTAGCTATGCACCAAGTTCTAGGACCAATATCATTGCTGGACCAGAAAAATAGAAGACCTTCTAGATCATAGCTCTGGAAACTCAATATCAAGACTTACCATGACTTTGTCCTTTGGTTCTAAAACTGATATCCAGCTTTATCCACTGAGACTAAGTTCCCATCCTTGTGTACTCATTTCGCTAATAACATCTTATCTTGCTCCCCCTAAGGCCCTATTATGTTGGCCCTTTTCATGTTCCAGGTCTTCTGGGATTGAGGCAGGCCTTCTAAGGACTGGAAACTTACTCTAAACTACACCTAAAACATGTGAATTCTTTTTGCCAAGTATTACTTTAAATTAGCTTCTGATCTACATAGGCTTCCACCTCATTATTCAGATGCCAATTTCCCCTTAACAATAACATTAATAATAACACACACAAGCACACATGTGCATATATGTATATGTGTATATAATTATACAATATGTAACATGAAACATATATATTTAAAATATATCTATATGTGCATATGTATGTATATGAGCAAATTAGCCTTAAATATAGTCTCTTTGTAGCCTACAACAATCCTGTGAGCCAAGTTCTACAGGGATTATTATTTCCATTTTACAGATTAGAAAACTGAGGGTTAGCCAGGTTAGGGGACTTGGCCATGGATAAACAGCCACCAAGGTCAGAAGCAGAATTCAAATCCTGGTCTGCCTAATTCCAAGTCCACCACTTCAATATCTATACTAAATTGTCTTCCCCATTGCTCTATTTCCTAGTATTTCTTCTTTTCTCTCCAGCCCAGGACCTCTTTGATGCCTAATCATCTACTCTGTATGTTTATTAATATCTGCTACTATATTGCTTTGACAATTATTTAAAGACTTATTTCTAACACTCATGCTTAGAGGCATCTTACATTTCCTGCTTTATCCCAGTGGATGGATCTCTGGGTCTTCGTCACCAACATTTTGGCCCATTCTGCCATTCATTGAACCATTGTCCTGTCAGCTTTTCTGGTAGGCAGGGCTGGTATCAATATCCTCATTTTGCATGTCCTCTTTGTATATTTACAAAATGTCCTAAGTTGAATTCATCATTTTCTCCCTCAACATGTTCTCCTTCTAAATTTCTAAACATTTGTTAAGAGGTATCACCATCCTTGAGTGCTCCAGGTTCCATAACCTCAGAATCCTCAATTCCTTCCTCTTAAGAGCCAATAAATTGCAAAGTTCTATTGATTTCACTCCACAATATCTCTAGCAGCTGGGGCTTCCTCTTCATTCCCACAGCTCTCTCCTTATTTATAGGCCCTCTTCTCTTCTCACCTGTTCTACTATAATAGCCTCCTAATTGATCTTTATGATCTTTGTCTTTACCCTCCCCAATCTATATTCTATATAGATTCCAAAGCCATCTTTCTAAGGGAAAAGTCTGATAATGTCAATCATCTGCTCAAAAGCTTTCAATGACTCTCAATTGTGCAACTGCCCAATAGCTTTACATGTAAGCCTACCTACAATCTGTTTTCCTGATAATTTCAGAGCTATTTCATACTACTTCCCTTCAGCCAAAGTGGATCACTAGCCATTTCCTAAACTCTAACTCTGGCTTTTGGACATTTTGATAAGATACTTGTCATGCCAAAAATGCATTTCCTATGCATCTCTTCCTCTCATAATTCTTTTCTTCTTACAAAGAACTCAAGTGCTACCTCCTACACAAAGACTTTTTTCCCCTGATAGTACTCTCTTTTACTATTCCTAGCTGTGTACATGTTATAATCCTATAGTAGATAAAAATGAAAGAGAAAATTGCAGAATTGGAAAGTAGAATTTATATCTTCTTAACCCTAGCTTTAAATTACCCTCTATCTCATTCAAGCAATATTTAGAATGCATCTCCTAAAAAGTAGAGCATAAGCCAGTTGTATGAAATATATTCATTTACTTTATAGAACTGATTACTTGTTAACAAATCACAATTTATCTCCCCAAAACAAAATGACTCCATATAGTAAAAGCCTCACATGTAACCATTAAACTAAAGTAAATTTGTTAATCCTATCTCCCAATGGTTAACAACAATACTGCTCTCACAAAGCATTTGGGAGTATATGAGATCTCCAAATCATAACTCTTGGGATCATTAAGCCATGGATTATATGATGGTATACTACCTGAATAGCACTGAATAGAGTTTTGGGGGTTTTTTTTCCCCTCAAGAACAGAGAGAATTAATGAGGTCTTACAAATCTATGAACTTCTAGGGAAATTTCCTGCTCAATTGAAGCACACAGTAAATTCATCAAAAATGCCTACAAATGGAGAATATAAGTCTTAACAGTAAACTTAAAGAATGGACATACAAGCATTTTTGAAAATAGTATAGCATTAGATTATCAATTGATACATATACTGGGTCCAATTGGGTCTCTTAGATTTGCAGAGATGAAGGAAAGAACTGGAAGATAGAAAAGAATAAAGAAGAGTAACAGACCTGTGGTCTGTCTCTGCACTGACTAGGAAGGAAAGGAGATACTAAAGAAGAAAAAGAGAGTGAAATAGAAGACTTGGACTACCTTCAGTCCTTCCCATTACTTCTAGTCTAGTCAGGTCATGCAATCCCCTTTATTTTTACTAAATAAGTTAACCTTCTTCTAAGCATCGCTTTTGAAATACAAGGAATATCATTTCTTCTACATTCTAGATTCTATGACAGATATAAGTGCCAATTAAGATTCCCTGTTTAAAGGACACATAAAGTTTCTGTGAAGGAAGTCCTAGCCTGTTAACAGAAAATGCCTCCTCGATTCAGTGAGGACACCTAATGCTTTTTCCCTGTTTTTAAAGTCATTACACCTCTTACTCCAATTAGCTAGCAGTTAATAAGTTATTAATAGAAAATGATAGTAACCCCAGGAATAATTAGACATAATACCAGAGGTTTAAAGATGAGCTGTCTGAAGTTTCATTTGGATCAGACGAGATGAGATAATTTGAAAGGCACTTTGCAAAAATGTTAGCTGTTATTGTTGGTATTGTCTTCTAACCTATAGGAAAAAAGAAGATAAAGTAAGATTTTAAGTGAATACAGTAAAGAGTGTTTTTAATAATACACATTTCCACTCAGGATTATATTTCCAGTGAAGAGTTATTGTCTGTTTCCACTCTAGATGGACAAAGGAAATAGACTTCTTGTACACAATATGATTTCTGTCAGTTATTAGGGAGAAGTTCTTGATTAGAAGGATTTTGAATCCTTGCAGTGCATTACCAAGAAGATTATTAAAGTCTCTTTATTCAAAATTGAACAGATAATCTTAAAGAGATGATTTAACTGTGAAACAGTGTGATATAATGGAGAGAAAACTAGGTTTGGGGTCAGAATAGATGGCTCTAGTTACTAGTCATATTCCCCTGAACAAGTCACTTAATCTCTCTGACACTATTTTTTAAATCTGAAAATGGCATCACTAATATTTGTACTTAAGAAATAGTAGACTATAATAGACAGAAAGTCAGGAAGGGTGGTGAGGAGGGAAAGGAACAAGCATTTATTAAGCACCCACCATCTGCCAGGCACTGTGCTGAGCACAGCTATAGGGGTTATCTCATTTGATCCTCATACCAACTGTGAAAGAGCCATTATCCCCTTTTTACAATTGAGGAAATAGAGGCAAGCAGTGGTTAAGTGACTTGCCTTATGTCACAAACTATGTCAGACACCTGGTTTGAACTCAAGTCTTCCTGACAACAAACCTAGTACTCTACCCACTGTGCCATGCTGAAAGACCTGGGTTCAAAACTCTCCTCTGATATCCTGGCTATGTAATTCTGGATAAATCTCTTAACCCCTCAGTGACTCAGGCATTTTTATAACACTATTCATTGTAGAGCAGATGCTAATGTGCAGTGATAGGAGATTCCTCATAGGAGCTCCCTGCATCAATGACATGTGTGATTAAAAACTATTTGTACCACCTATCTTATAGGGTTGTTGCAAGAAAAGTGCTAATTAAAACTTAAAAGAGCTATATAAATATGAAATATTGTTAAGTGAAGTCCTAATCAGTGTCAGAAACTGAATTAGATGAACCTTCAAGGTTCATCCCAGTTTTTTAAGTTTCAGTTCAATGATTCATTCCCATAGGGAAGAAAAGGAAATAGCATCACTTCACTTTTCTATTTGTTCATTGACAAGTATATCATAATTATTGGAGGTGGGCTGACCCAAGGCTAGAAGTCAGATAATTCTGTAAGTGAAGATAGAGTCCTCTCCTTCCCCCTGCCTACTCCTGCCTTTCCAAACCAAATTCTGAACCAAAATCAGTGCACTATGTCAGACAATATTAATTTAAAATAACAACAGCAACAATGATAAAATGTCATTCATGTTGTGGTTAGGCTGTTATTATCAATCAATAAACACTTATTAAGTGTTTTATGTATTCAAGTATTAAGTGTTATTATGTGTTAGGCACCATGCTAAGCACTGGGGATACAAAAAGAAGCAAGAAAAAAAAAACATTCCAAGTCCTCAAGGAGCTTACAATCTAACAAATATCAAAATTACAGTCTAATGATCCTTTCTTTATCAGTTGAACAAGTTAATTATCATTCTTCAGTGTTCCATATAGTAATGGCTGGCCCAGAACCCAGGTCTTCAAATGTCAAAAGAAGTATAAAACTTATTTAATCAAGGTACTGCTTTTCTCTTTAATCTGACTTTGACCACAGAAAGGTTTTGTTTTTTGTTTTTTGTTTTTTTGTTTTTTTGTTTTTTTTTTTTGCAGTTGCATTGAACATCCACACAGGGAAAATAAAAAAAAACTCACATTCCCTTTCTAGTTGACAACTGCCTTTCTCCCATGTGTGGTAAAATATTAAAGAATTTAAATATTCACATTGATAATTCATTAGTCTGACCTCTAGCAAAACTTGGATTTCTGGAATTTAGTGTGCTCTTTTGTGCCGCTATAAACAGCTTCTCTTGTGATTTATTTGTTCCACAAGCTCCACTTTCCAATCTTCTTGTCACCAATTTAACTCTCTCTGATCAGTCTTTCCTGTCCTCTTCTTTGGAGTCTCATTTTAGTCTGTCTCATAAAAAATATATTAGTTATCACCCTAAAAGACTCCAACATTCCATTACTAAGCCTACCCATGTACAAACTATGTTATTTCTTTCCCCCTCTGGCAGCTGAACAGTCTATGGCTGATACAATACCTTTTTATAGTTTATCTGATTCCAGGATTAGTATTCAGGGCACCTTCTCTGAGGCCAAAGATCACTTGGTCTTTGCATTAAGAGGCTCTTTAAGATGCAAATCTCACTGCCTAAATATCTTCTTTAATTGTCCTAAAATGAAGTATTTAGCCTCCTTGTAGAACCATAAATAATCCACAGAAACTTCTTACAGAAATGCTCTGAGAATTCTGTTTTGGGAAGCAGGGACAGAGGATGCTGACCAAAAAAATGCATACAGTTAACTGGACATCATAGAACAGATGCCTGGTTGAGAGAGTCTTTGCTGAAGGAACTATTTCTTTCCAATACCTTTACCTAATCACATGAGTTCACATAAAAATGTCTGTGATGGTTTGATGATTTTGTAGTGGTTCCCTTATTACTAGAGACCACCAGTTACAAAGCATAACATAGCACAGTTTCCTCATAACTGAACTAAACCAGACACATTGACTCCCTCCTACAATGACCTGATTATATTGACTTTATCTCGGTTACCATTTCCATCCTGTGGAAAGTAGCTTCCACTATAGAATTATGTGAAAATAACAATCATGTTTCAAAATTGTAGGGTGGCTTTTCTCTAGGTCTTAGCTCCTAAGCACTTAAATAAATGATACTTGGAGTTGAATTCTCTCAGTTAAGCTGTGATCATGTTTTGGTTTCACAGCAGAGCATTTAAACAGCATAAATCAGAGTGACAAAGGTTACTTGACTATGAATTCATTTTTAGTATCACATATTTAGCATCATATAGCTGACTGATTAGGGAAAATTGAATCCAAGGGAATCTAAAAATACAGGTGATGGTGAAATGCCTTGAGAGAGAATATGTATGTATAAAAGTTACAACATTTATAAAAATATATCTGATTTACTGGTGATATTATTTTTAAAATCAGCTTCATTCCTTCATGGCAGGGGCAGTGTTATATTCATATTTGGATCCCCAGAATCTAGTACAGTGCCTTGTGCTAAATCAGGCATTTAATAAATGTTTGCTGAATTCAATAGTTTGAACTCATTGCATCCTAGTGAAGAGATTCCATAGACTATCAGGTATATTTACCAAATAGAGCAGTGCCCCACTTATCTAGAAATTGGATTTCAGGCAGTTTCAACCATATGGAATACAGCATGTAACCAGAGATAGTATTTTTATAAGGCCTCTCAGAAAGAGAAACAAAGCTTTTGAAAGGCTCAACCTTTTTAGAGTAGCTTGGAACCACCTTCAGACATGTGATTTGGAATTGTATATTAAAACAAAGAAAGAAAGAAAAACCAATTAAATATAAAGTGGGTCTTGATAGTAGTGAGAAATGATGGAAAGAGAAAAGACACAGAGAAACTATAAAAAGCAGATGGAAGAACCTTTAAAATGCAGCATTTTAAGGGTGATTTAATGTAGAAACACACAGACCTAACTCAGTCAGTAATCTCTAGAGACATTGCTATATTTATCATTTACTAATAATTGATTGGCAGAATAATAATTCTGGAGAAAAAGGTAAGTGGTGGTCAACATAGAGTGTTTAAGAGATTGGGGAAGTGTGCAACATATATCTTGATAAAAGTTTTCAGTGATACTGAAAGATATAATCTTTATGGTTCTTATTCAGTAATTGCCAACTGCCAAGTCAACAATATCTAGTTTTTAAATAAATACATTACCTGCTTATTTATCTATTTTTTCTAAAACTAAAAGATGAATAAGTAAATGAAGAATTTATTAAGCACTTAATATGTGGAAAGCACTGGGCATACAAACAGACAAGTTAAACAGCTATCAAGGAGCTCATATTTTAACGGGGGAGACAATACATAGAAGGTATCAGATGTAAGCCAGATGGAAAGATCCCATGGTCTGTAGGGTGCATCCACAAAGCTAATGGTAATGGTTTTTATTTAACTATGTTTTTTTTTTCTAATAAAATTATACATTTCTGGTGTTGAATAAGTTCACAGTGCCAAAGACTTTGGTAAAAAGAATTTTCTTTTCTGAGTCTTCAATAGATGTGGCCATAGCATATGTTGAAGTAGTTTCCAGACTGATCACCACAGAAGTTACTTGCCAGAATGATGGCTATGGGCACTCAACTGGAAGCATTGCCATTCCCAAGGCTTTTAGATTTTGGATCCTGAATTGTCTCCACTGGGGTCTGAGGGGAGATGGTGGCGAAGTTGGTGATGGGATGATCTGCCTGGTTACATGCAGCTACTTCCAGAGGGCATTTTGCCCCTTCAGTTAGGCTGCTATCTACTCTGTGGTTGGCACTTGAAAGGGATGGCTGACCCCTCCGCACTAGTTGCCTCAGCATGAAATTGGAGACTGAGGTTCAGGATGGGATTGGGGGATTCTATCATTCCCAGGCCTCCTATGTTTATCTTACCATTGGTGGAAGTTGGTCAGCACTTGTAGCTGATATTAATAATATTGCACATTAAATATGAACATTATACTAATCTACAGTTACTGTTTCACTAGTTAACATTTTTAGAGTTTTGCTTATTTGTTTCTGCCATTCAGTTAGGTTTTCCTTGAGGAAAATAGTATTTCTTTCATTTATCTTTAATATTGATATTATTTCATTAGCTATGGTGCTTTTAATTACAACACAGTTTCTTAGTTCTTTGCTTAAATTATTTATATATAATGTATAATGTATTGTAATATATATTACATGTATTAAACATATTACATATAATAAACACATATTATGTGCATATTATATAAATATAAAATAACACATTATATAAATATAGCTATAAAATATTTATTTATATTTGCTATATTTTTATCTAAAATCATGAATGCTATCCATTTTTGAGTCATTTAAAGCATTAACAATTCTACTCAAATCAAATGAGACAGTATATAAAATGCATATTAGAAACCTTAAAGAATTATGTAAATGCCAGCTATTATTATAAGTTGTTACTCCAAGATCTCCTTCCGGCTATGTGTGAATTCATTCTTCATCTCTATAGTATCCTTATTTCACAAACCCCTAGCTAAATTCTACTCTTTTCAATGACCCATAGACAAAGTGAAAATACCAAGAAACTATAGTCTTGTCATTCCCTTATGGTACATAAATACCTCACCATCATTTGGCACTTTTACAATATTTGTATTTGTCATTCTTAGGATTCATTTTTCTCCTGCAGTTGTAGTTTAAACCCTCTGCTCAACTCAATTTTCTCTAAATTAATACTTAGAAGTTAGAGTACAATTTTCTCAGATTATTGTATTAAATTTCACTAAACAAATTATCTATGGGTAGAAGTCATTTTGGGGCATTTTTTTTTCTTACTGTTTGGTACATTATACTCCAGCTTTTTCTTTAATTTCCAATTGTTAATGAGTTGACAGATGATTTAAAGTAAACTATCCTTAGTAAGTGTCCTGAATCCCCCTGGATGTTCACAGGTTTTTTTTCATTTTGGGGGGAATGTTCTGCAATTTGGTGATAATTTTTGGAGGTGAATTAAATCTAGAGTTTCTCTCTACTAGTGTCATTTGGATCCTATTGAGCTATTCTTTAACTTACACCTTAAAAAGTTGGGAGAAATTTTTTAATGATTTCCAGAAATGTGTTACTTGGAATTTTTGTTTTATTTCCAAAAGCCATTTTTTTTTATTGTTTTCCCAAGGTCTAAAGGTTAGTTGCTTTGACTATAGAGAAAACTGTGTATTCTTACAATTTTGTTGTATTTTGAAAGGTTGTACTGTTTTGCTGATATTTTAAGGGCTCTATTTTATTTTCCTCCCTTTTCTTTTTCAGAGTATCCATTGTTTTGTTAAAGCATTTCCACTTCCATTATCCTTTTAAGTTTTTCTTTGAGATATCAAATTAACTCATCTTTTTTTTTTCCCTGAGCATTAGGCTCTCCCAATACTCTGTGAACTACTATTGCCATTTTATTCTCTTTCTTTGGGCTCTGGTTGTAGTTACTGAAGAATTATTTTCTGATCAATGGTATTTTTTCCTTGTATTCATTTATCTAATAGTAATTCTTAATTTTACTAGGAACTTTTTTTGAATCATTCCTTTTTTAGCCTCTCTGCAAGTTTTCAGTATTTTGCTGGTGTTCTTTTAGGATTTTTTAAGAGAATTTCTTTCTCATCCATTTTTTAAGCCTTGACATTTTTTTTCCTGGACTTAAAGGAGTAAGGCTTAAACATACATGTCATTTAGGAACCTTACCATAAATCTCCAGAGATACAGTTCACTTTGTATTTGGGAAATCATTCAACAAACTCTTATATGCTCTTATTATGAAAAAGATGAAGATGGAATAATAGTCCCTTTACATGGATTCAGAATCACTGAAAATTCTGTACCCAAAGATGATATACTAAACAATTGAAAATTCAGTTTTCTCTTGAAGACCCCAAGTTAAAGATTACCCACAAGCTCTTGAGACAGCTCATTCTAATTTTTAGACAGTTCTAATTTCTGGGAAATACTTCCTTAATTCAAGTCTAAATCCTCTTTTCTTCAACTTCTACCCATTGTTCTAGTTCTGTTTACATAGATCAAACAGAAAAGATCTAATCCTGCTAGCTTGTAATAACTCTCCAAATATTTGATGACAGCTATCATGGTCTTCCCCAAAATAAATATTCACCCAAAGCCAAATTCATAGAACATAGGTTTAAAATAAAAAGTCTTTGAAACCTCTTGCATGATCCATCTACATGAAACCTTTCCTGATCTTCCTAGATATGGTGCCTCCCTCAAAAAATTGCCTCATAATAATTTGTATATACTTATATGTGAATATTTTATTTCCACATTTAGAATTTGAGCTCTTTGAGGGGAGGGACTATTTCATCTTTTTCTTTTGTATACCTACCTCCCAGGATTGTTGTGAGAATCAAATGAGATAAAAATTTTATAAAAGTGCATTATAAACCTTAAAGCACTATATAAATGCTATAATTATTAACATCATTATTATATGAGGTATCAATAAATTATTGCTAATCAATAATACTTTTAGGTATTCTATTTTTACTAATAAGACAACACATATGTTTATAAAACACATTCTTTCTTTGTGCCTTAAAAAGTCATTATTCTCAAATTATTCTCCAAAGAACTAACAATTAGTGCTACCCCAAATGTGAAATGGAAGCTTCAGCAAGCACTGAGCGGCTTTCTACTTGAGACCATTAAATGAAGGCGAGATGACCACTTCTCAGATCCTTTGCAGAAAGGATTTTTTTTCCAGGAAGAGACTTGTGTAAGTACTTTCTGTGCATTTTCTTACTCTGAATTTTGTGATTCTAATAATTTTATAGAATTTCTTCTTTCTTTTAAAGCCCTATAGGAAAACAATTGTCCTTGCTAACCTATTTCAGTCTTTGTCTTCTTTAATTCTCAAAGAGTTCTCCCTTGTGGCTGATCTAAAATCTCCCCAGGAGTCAAGTTAGTGAATCATCTATGCTACCTTTTAAATATTTCATCATCTTAATTTTCTAATGTTTTAATTATTTTCATTGTTCTATCCTGAATACGCAGCAACATTTCCCAAAAGTCTTAGTTATGGAGCTCAAAACAGAATGGGGAATTACAATGAATGGCCACTATTTTAATATCTGAGAACATATTAAACTTTTTTAGGATCAATACTAATTTGGGCTTGTGTTGAACTTATTATAGTCCACTTTAAATGAAAATACTATATCAAAATTTTTAATAACAAGGTATTTATTGAGTACCCACTCTAAGTACAATGGAGAAGATAAAATGTGTGTTTACATATGTGTGTGAGATTTTTTAATTAAAAAGTGCTATCAATGCCTTTTCTTTTGATATCAGACATGTACAAACTGATGAATTAACAGCAGAAAAGGCTAATCCCAACAAGCTTATTAGTATCACCTCCCCCACCAGCTCCCACTATCTGGTAAAGCAACAGACCAATTACACTAACTTGTGCTCCAAAATCCAAGGGACAATTTCGTTCCTGATGCTGAAATCTTTGCCATTACACCGTGCTCATATCCTTACCCTACCATTCTGTGGCAAAAAGCAGCAAACATCACAACTCACCTCCTTGAAGAAAAGATCAAAGTGTAGGAAAAGAAAGATACTTACTAAATAAGACAGTGAATAGCTTCAACAAAGGTGCATAATATAAAATAAAACTACAAGTATCTGTAGAATTTCCATATGATAATAGCTAAATTAAATACACAAAAATATAAAGGGAAATAACATTAAAATACAAAATGCATAAAATATTAGAGGTTCAATCTATCAAAGTATACAACATAAATAGTAGGAGGGAAATTGAATGCCCATGGCTTAGTTGTGCCAATATAATGAAAGTGTCAATACTAATAGAATTAATGTACAATTTTAATATTATACCAAACTACCAAAGGGGAACTTTAGATTATCTCTATAAAATAACAAAGCTTATTTAAAAAAATAAAAGAAATATAATATGAGGGAAATAATGAAAAAATGTAGTGCCAAGTGGGAATCATACTTCTTGACTCATATTATGTTATAAAATAGCACAAGTAGATCAGACTAGACAAGGGAAATGGAACAGACTAGACAAGGGAACATAAAAAAATAGAACTCAATATCCCAAACCTCTAACCATAAATTAGGAAAGAATAGCAAAATGAACCTGAGGTTCATTTCACATCCAGAAAACTCTCAAAGATGTCAAAACATGGGAACAGTAAATCCTGAAGGTACATAAGGGAAGGTTATGAGACAATAGGTACATCAGTGCATTGTTGGTGAGAATCAGGACAACCATTTTAGAAAGCAAGTGGGACTTTTGTAAAGTGATCAAAATGTCTATATCCTTTGACACAGAGATTCCATTATTACATATAAAGCTCAAAACATCATTAAAAGAAGTAAATCCCCATATACACCAAAATATTGATAGTAACTTTTTTTGAATAGCAAAGAATTGAAAGGAAAGTTGATGCCTGGGGCAGTTAGGTGGAGCACTAGATAGAGCACCAGCCCTGGAGGCAGGAGGACTTAAATTGAAATCTGGCCTAAGACACTTATAAGCTGTGTGACCCTGGTCAAGTCACTTAACTCTGATTGGAAAGAAGGAAGGAAGGAAGGACAAGTGAATGCCCATTGACTGGTAAATACATGAACAAATTGATACATGTATGCAAAGGAATATTACTCTGCTGTAAGAAGCTTGCAAAAAGTTACATGAACTGATGAAAAGTGAAGTAGAGACTTATGATTTTAAGCCTGTTATAAGCTATGAATTTGGCTTAGGGTGAATATTTGTTTTGGGGAAAGATCACGATATCTGTCATCAGATATTTGGAGAGTTATTACAAGCTAGTAGGATTAGACTTTTTCTATTTGAGCTCTGTAAAGAGAACTAGAACAATGGTTAGAAGTTGAAGAAAAGAAGATTTGGATTTGAATTAAGGAAGCATTTCTTACTAATTTGAACTAAAATTGGAATGAGCTGCCTCAAGATATTATGAGTAATCTTTAACTTATGCTCTTAAAGAGTTGGCTGAATTTTTTATTGTTTAGTGTGAAACAGGGACAAAAAGTGATATATGGAATATGTAATAGCAGAAATAGTCCCCAAGCAGAGAAAAGTGAGCCAGTTCAACTGTAGAAAGGAAAGCAACCTTCATATGTATGATGTGGATGGATTTTTAGAGCAATGGAGCTATTCCCAGAATGGCATTTTCACCTTAATATCAGTGATTCCCTCTGTGTTTTTCTTCCTTCCTTTCTTTCTCTTTTCTTAATATTTATTTGGACAGGTAAGCACAGTGATAACATGTTATAGGACATCAACACCAGGTATGAGAACATGGAAAGGACACAGAAAATTGCTCCATTCTCTTACTTCTACATAGACAATTTCTACCTTTGAATTTAATATGTCTCCTTTTGAAATACTCTCTGAGGTTGCTGATTAATGACATAAATGTCAAATATCATTCACTATAATGAATATTTGACTATCAAGGACTGCCATAAAAAGAAACACTATTTTCTCAAGTGTCACTGGATTTAAAGCATCCAGTGGTGTTTAAGATGGTAAGAGAATTTTATTCAATTTTCTGAACCCCTGTTCCTATCCACCCCCCTGCATACAAACATACATATCATATGCAAATTTATGTCTTTGTCAGTGATACTGAATGGACAAAGAAATAAAAATAAGAAAATTACTTATCAAAGAAATATCATGACTGTTGTTAGATTGCTTAGAGAAAATTATGAGTACTTTTGAATTGCCTTGAAAACTTACAACTGTATAAATTGAATCTTTAAGTTATCATCTTCTTTTCAGCAATTATGTCTGACAAGAATGGTTTGGCCTTCCTTGTTTCCCTTCAGAGTCTTGACCTTTTGGTTAGCATTTAACAATGTGCTCTCCTTGTTCATATGATCTTCAGTCACCTTGTCCTTCAATATTCCAACTCTGTTCATCCTTAATCCAGGGCATTCTAGTCCTATTCCTGAACTGTTTATTGCTACTAGAGTAAGTTAAAAAAAAAAAACATGGTGACTGGGTCCATTGTAAATTCTTTCTATTAACCTCAAACAGTCCCTTGTCATAGCATGGAGATTATTTATTTATTTCTTTGTTCATTCATTCGTCTGTTGGCTCATTTATTGATTTATTCACTTGCTCACTCATTTGTATGTTTTCCCATTCATTTATTTATTAATTTATCTATCATTTTGTTTGTTTGTTTGGTGGTTTATTTATTTATTGATTGATTGATTGATTGTTGTCTGGCTCATTCTCCTTCCCTTTAGTGGCTATTCCAAATTGTTGCTCTCTCTTGAGATCACCATTCCCTTCCCGTGACCCATGACCTTGTTTTTCAGCATGCAGATAGAGTTCTTTTTTTTTTTTTCTGACAACACATACCATATGTTTGTTGGGGATGTGGTGATAAAATCAACCTGGCTTTTCAGCACCATCAAAACCTAAAATAAAACATAATCCACACTGCACAAATAACTGTGGTGAGTCTTTAATTTTAAATAAAACCTTTACCTGTGAAGGTTTTAATTAAGCTGCTATTGCTTTCTTAGTCCATTCTCAGAAAAACATAAAAGATTGGGGGATGGAGGTTGGTGGGGGGATAAATATAGAGATTGCTCTTTTTTTTTTTACATAAAGCAAATTCTTGTAGAATGCTATATATTGCTTCTAGTCTTCATCATTTTTGCTTAGTGCCTGTGTATTTTGGTGACATTTCATGTGTTTTTTTCCTAAATACTTTCACAGAATTAACTCTAATGGCCCCTCAAAAACTAGTGAGGTACTCGGTGTAGATATTATTATCCTTATTTTACACATGCTGAAACTGAGACTCAGGATAAGCTCAGGAGAAACCTTGCAAGTTCCTTGGGTCTTCTGACTACTAGTTCAGCCCACTTGCAAGAAAACTAGACAAATTCTGGTGGTTTTGCTATTTGAATATGACCAGATAACCCACTCAAATACCCTTAGCACTTCTATTCCTGGGGGAAGCTATGTGGTTAGAGTGGTAGAGCTAGGTGGATAGATTGCTGGGCCTGTAGTAAGGAAGACCCCTTTTCTCAAGCTCAAATCGAGCCTCAGACACTTACTAGCTGTGTCACCCTAGGTAAGTCATTTAACCCTATTTGCCTCAGTTTCCTCATATACAAAATGAGGTAGAGAAGTAAATGGTGAACCACTCTAGTATCTTTGCCAAGAAAATTCCATAGAAGGTTTTGTGTGTATGTGTGTGTGTAAAAAAAAAAAAAAAAGAATACCATGATCATGTCTCTGTGTTAGGAAGAATACTGGGCCAGTGGTTTTGAAGATGTATTGGAGAAGAGATAAAATGGGACAAGGAAAAATAGTTAGAAATCTATTTAAAATTGTTTAAGAATGAAGATAATAGAACTTGACCTGGGATATGTGCATTGGGAATGGAGAGGAAAAACTCTATGTAAGAGATATGGTGTTGACTTCCAGGGGCAGAGTTAAGATAACAGAGTAGACACAGTATTTAGATAAACTCTCCTGACATTCCTCTCCCAACAACTTTAAAATATATCCTCAATTTGAATTCTAGAATGATAGAGCCAACCAAAGGTCAGAGGCCTATTCTAAGGACTAGGCAGAAAAAAGGTTACAGGGTACCCTGTGCTTGCACTGGATACAGGAACAGATACTGTCTGGCAACTCCAGTTTCTATACCTGCTTCTGGGTCATAATTTAAAGGTGAAGAGGACCACTTTTGGTCAAGAGAGAGTGGACGTAATGAAGGGCAGTATTGCTTCTAGTCCCAAGGGAGGAGGGGCTATGAGGAATAGTATCAGCTGCAATCCCAAGGGATCAGGGGCACTTCCTTGTTAAGGACCAGAGTGTAGAACAGGACAGCAGTGACCATACCTCTCCCCAAATCATACCAATTTGGAAGCACTTGAAACTTCCAAACCCCCAGAACTAGCTCTGAAAACAGTAGTGCAAAAAAGTCTGAAGTTTGAGACAGAGCTCTTCCCCATCACCCAAACTAGAAACAGAGCCCAACATTAACATAAAGTTCCAAATCAAAAAAGAGAGTGGAAAAATGAGCAAACAACAACAAAAACAATATGACCTTAGAAAACTAGTATGATAATAGAAAAGATCAAGACACAAACCCAAAAGAAGATTATAAAGTCAAAAGAACTACAAGCAAATCCTCGGGGGGGGGGGGGGGTGGTGATAAATTGAATATAATTCCAATAAGAATTCCTAGAAAAGCTAAAAACTGATTTTTTTAATCAAATAAGAACAACAGAGGAAAAATTAGGTGAATAAATAAGAGAGAAGGAAGAAAATCATGAAAAGACAATTAATAGCTAGGTAAAAGAGATACAAAAAATACTGAAGAAATTAACACCTTAGAAATAGAACTGGCTAAATGGGAAAAGAGGTACAAAAATTCACTGCAGAAAATAACTCCTTAAAAATTAGAAGTGGGCAAGTGAAAATTAATGATTCCATAAGAAATCAAGAAGATATTTTCAAGGAAAATTCCCCTGATATCCTAGAATCAATGAGTAAAATAGAAATGGAAAAAATCCACCAATCACCTCCTAAAATAGATTCCAAAATGAAAATTCCCAGGAATGTTATAGTTAAATTCCAGAGCTCCCAGGTCAAAGAGAAAATTCTTTAAGCAGCCAAAAAAATATACCCATTCAAATAATGTGGAACCACAGTCAGGATTACACAAAATTTAGCAGATACTACATTAAAGGAACAGGGTGGGGGTCATGAAATATGGTATTCTGAAAGGCAAAAGAGTTGAGATTGCAATCAAAAATAACCTACCCAGAAAAATAAGTATAATCTTTCAAGAGGAAAAAAATGAATATTTAGTGAAATAGAAGACTTTTAAGCATTCATGATGAAAACATCAGAAATGAATAAAAAAATCTTTTGAGTACAAGACTCAAGAGAAACATAAAAAGGTAAACATAAAAGAGAAATCATAAGTGACTCAATAAGTTAAATTGTCTACCTTTCTATATGGAAAGATGATACATGTATCTTCTCGACCTTTATTATTATTAGGGCAGTTAGAAGAACTATAAATAGAAAGAGGGTATGGGAGTGAGTCAACTATGGTGGGATGATAAAAAAAAAACATGAATAATTGGATAGGTGGGAAAGAGTGATGCCCTTCAAGAAGGGGTATAGAGAGAGGATATAGAGAGGGTATAGAGAGAGAAAAATTGTGAAATTTATCTCACATAAAACAGGCCTACAAGAAAAAGCTTTTACAATATAAAGGAAAATGGAGTGGAGTGGCAGGCAATGATTGAAACTCACAGCCTAATTTGTTCAAAGAGGATATATGTAGAGAGAGATAAATATAGATGTATGTGTGTATGTACTTGTATATATGTGTGCATGTGTGTGCGCACAAACACACACAACACACACACACACATACACATACACATACTCAATTGGTAATAGAAATCTATTTTACCCAACAGAAAAGTAGAGGAGCAAGAGATAAGAGAAAGAGTGGGGGGGGGTATCAAAAGGAAGGCATATAAAAGAAAACAGTGGTCAGAAGTAAAACAGACTTTAGAGAAGGGACATGATAAATGTGAAGGAAGGTAGTCTAGCAGTTCCAGATTTCAAAGTATATTATAAAGTGGTATTCATAAAAAACATTCTGATACTGGCTAAGAAATAGAGTGGTGGCTCAGTGGAATACATTAGGTACACAATACACAGTAGTAAACAACCACAGTAATCAAGTGTTAGATAAACTAAAATAATCCAAGCTTTGGGGGTAAGACCTCGACATTTGACAAAAACTTCTGGAAAAACTGGAAAGGAGTTTGGTAGAAACTAGGCATTGACCACCATTCTACTCTATTTGCCAAGACAAGGTCAAAATGGATAAATGATTTAGACATAAAGGGTATATAAATAAATTAGGGGAGTATCAAAAATGTACCTGTCAGATCTATGGATAAGGTCAGTGTTTATTACCAAAAAAGATATAGAGAGGATTATGGGAAGCAAAGTAGATAATTTTTATTACATGAAAATAAAAAGCTTTTGCACAATCAAAACTAATGCAGCTAAAATTAGAGGGAAAACAGGAAACAAATTTACAGCAATTTCTCTTATAAAGTCTTCATTTCTCAAATATAGAAATAACCAAGACAAATTTATAAAAGTAAGGGTCATTCTCAAGTTGATGAAGGTCAAAGGATATGATAGGCAGTTTTCAGAAGAAATCAAAGCTATCAATAGTCACATAAAAAAATGCTCTAAATCACTACTGATTAGAGAAATGTAAATTAAAACAACTCTGAAATACCACCTCACATCAGATTGGCTATTATGACAAAAAAGGAAAATGAAATGAAAAATGCTGGAGGGGATGTGGAAAAATAGGGACACTAATGCACTATTGCTAGAGTTGTGATCTAGTCCAAGCATTCTGGAGAACAATTTGGAACTATGCCCAAAGGGCTATAAAGCTGCATACACCCTTTGACTCAGTAAAACCACTAATAAGTATCCATCTAAAATAGATCAAAGAAAAGGGGAAAGGACCCATTTATATAAAAAATGTTTTTTATGGTGGCAAAAAAAATGGCAATTGAGGAGATGCCCATTAATTAAGGAATGGCTAAAGCTGTGATATATGATTGTGATAGATTATCATTGTGCTACTGTGCTATAAGAAATGGTAAACAGAATGGTATCCGAAAAACCTCAGAAGACTTATCTGAACTCATGAAAAGTGAAGTGAGCAGAATCAGGAGAATATTGCACACCATAACAGCAACATTGTAAGAATAATCAACTGTGAAAGATTTAGCTACTATAATCAAGCCAGTGATTGAAGACATTTCCAAAGGACCTTTGATGAAGTAATGCTATCCACCTCTGAAGAGAAAACTGATGAACTCTGAATGTAGATTGAACCATGTATTTTTGAACCTTTTTACTGTTTTATTTTTCTTGTGCTTTCTTTTGCAACATGGCTAATATAAAAATATGACTTGCATTATTTCACATGTATAATCAATATCAAATTGCTTGCTTTCTCAAGGTGGGGAAAGAGTAGGGAAAGGGAGAGATTTGGAACTCAATTTTTTTTTAAAAAAATTGTTAAAATATTAATGTAACTGGGAAATATTTAGTTAAATAAGCATTTTTAAAAATAGAGAGAGATTGTGTAGGCATGAATGACAGGACATGGAAATTGATGTGTGGGGTAAAGAAAAGGGCAAACCAAGAGATCTCTTCTTTTCAGCAGTGTCCTTCTCTTGAGCTACTACTAAGAAAAGGCTGTCTTCATATGTAAAATACATGGCTCTTATATTTGATTAAAAATATTTGGATTTTATGCTTAGAAGAAATCATACAATGTGACATATTTTCACTAAATAGTCTTCTCCATTCCTATCCAAAGCCAATTAAAAAAAAAACTAATTTCAAAATGCTTCTGTGAATTGGTTTTAGAAGACATATTCAAGAGACTACAAAAGTCACATTGGACTTTGTTTTAATGTGTTTCTGAAAAATTACATGTAAATAAAAAATTTGAAAGTTGAATCACTTTAGATGTTAGATATTCAAAGAAATCCTATAATGAGTTCTTATGAAGGTGAAAAAAATCTATAGTAAGTGAATAATCACTCCATAACATAATTTGTGTGCACATATGTCTAAATATGCATGTATCTTATATCTTTTCCTATTATGAATATCACTATCCATTGTCTTGCTGATGAGTTTTCATAAAATGTAGAATTTAATTATATTTTAAATCCAAGGACTTATGAAGAAGAAAGCTAAAAATACAATTGAAAAAAGAACAGCTGAACCAGCATATTTCAAACATACTTTTCCTTAGCAAGCATGCTGTCAGAATGGAACCCCCTGCTGATGTTACAACTGCAACCTTTTTTTTTTCCCCAAATATAGCAAAACGCTGATTAGCTATGTAGGTTTATAAAGAAAAATTTCATCCAATTAATCTCCAGATGTGGCAATCATTTAGTGTCAATAAGAAATCTCATATCCAGTAGATTAACATCATGAAAATGAACTTCAATCACTGAATGTCATAGAAATACTCACCATCCACCAAAAAATCCATTCAAATACACTTTATGTGTACATGTATTTATTCATTGTTGGTATACTTCATGCATCTAACAAATGCTGTTGCCATGTACCTAGGAATGGCTAGTGAGAAAAACAAGACGGTGGCAGATGATATTGCCTGGATCCATATGTATACTATACACACATATGGAGAAACACAGGGAGAAAAAGAGAAAGACTGCTAATCGTTTAATAGCATGATCATGTTGGCCAAGTCTGTGTAATGGAGTTATTCATGGAGGAGTGTTTTCCCTATTACACTACAGGAGTCTGATACCTTGGTACATTTTGACTCCACCCACTGACAATCCCTTAATCTTTTAGTTTCAACATAGTTTCTTTTTTTTTTTAATTGCTTAAACCTTTCTGCATAATGAAAACCAAAATCAAAAGGAAATCTTTCACATCCCCAGGGGTAAAACCCTACCTTCCCAACACCCAAATTACTTAAGCTAAACTACTCTTCTCCAAAGCAGAGGTAACAGGAGATGATATCGTCACTCATGACATTTTTTGTAAAAGAAAAAAAAAGTGTCAGGCTAACACAGGCCTAGTGAACCAGAACATTATCTTTAAAAGATTACAGCTCCTGAATAGAACTATGTTACTGATCTCACAGCATTGTCACTGTAGCAAGAAGAATACAGGGTGATCTTCAAAGTCTATAAGAAGAGGCAGGATGGAGAATGACCATCAGGAACTTTCTTACCCTGACACCATTCTCTTTTGTTCCTATCTGTTCCCCTTCAAATTTCACTTCCTAATATAATTTACCCCTACCCCAAACCACCATGCACCACAGCTTCTTGTATCACCTCAGTCTAATCATCAGTATCTCCAATCAAAATCTCTATTAAGTCACCTCTAGATACCTTTTACTCAGCCTTGAGAAGTATTCTACTAAAACAGCTTAATAAATGTGTTTTGAAGTGAATTAGGAATTGAGATTGATAAAAGTTAAGTGAGGTCTCTGTCAACGATGCTAAAGAATTTAGTACCTAGTAGCCAAGTTGCAGATAATAAGCCTTTCCATAATTAACCATGTCAGTCCTCATCAGTCATCAGGCACATTTTGTTGCCTAGAAAACTTTTTCAGTTTCTACTACCACAGCTAGCTAGCTAGCATTTATATAACACTTACTATGTGCCAGTCACTGTACCAATCACTTTACAAATATTATCTCATTTATTAGCTGTATGAACCTGAGCAATTGAATCTCACTCACTCAATTTACTCATCTATAAAATAAGGATAACAGCACTTATCTCAGAGGGTTATTGTGAGGATCAAATGAGATAACATATTTAAAACACTTTGGAAAACATGAAGTATTATATAAATGAAAGTAGAAGGAGGAGGAGGAAGAGCAGGAGGAGGAGAAAAAGGAAAAGGTGGAGGAGTGCTCACAGTAAGGTAGATATGAAGGATCATCATTTGACATGCAAATAAAATAAGATCCAAAGAACTTTAAAGGACTTGCCTAAGGTTTTATATACACCTCAATCAACCAAACAAGAATCTAGTTTTCAAATGTGTTTTCTATTACATGAAGTTGCTATGACAAACTTGTAGATTCTAACCTTGATTTAGAATTTGATTTCATATCGACACTACAAATTATGATTGACAGCTGTCACCCAACTATGAGTAGCATACAATTCACAAAAATGAGTTGATTAAAGGGCAGAGGCATGAATTGAGAAAATCAACATGTCCTTCCAGAGGGTATCCTTTCACCATGGCTGTCTGGGTAAGATTTGTCTGACAAAAATTGACATGTAATTTTTGTTTTCTTTGGAATTTTTCATTCCACAGCTCACACAGTAATGTGGCATTGTCAGCATATGACTGCCCTTGAATTGCCTTCTTTGTTTAATTGACTATTCATATCATGAGGACCAGTTTGGGTAGTTATGGCTCTTAGTCTTATCAGACTTTGCATATACTTCTGTAAGTGTAAAATATATACAAAGTAGAAAAGGAAAATGACAAATGATTAAGGGAACTTCCTTTAGAGAGGGCAGAAATTAGACTTTCACTCCACTTTGCATCTACAGCTCTGCTTGGTTTCAATTCCATGGAATAAGATATTCCCTGGTGTTCCCTTTCCTGCCCCTTCCCTACCTTTTCCAAGCTCCTTTTGTGTGTTGACTTCCCCCATTAGATTGCTAGTTCTTTAAGGTAGGGATTGTCTTTCTTTTTCTTGTTTCCTCAGAGCTTAGTACAGTGCCTGACACATAGTAGGTACTTAACAAATGTTTACTGAAGTGAAGTGAAGTGAAATAAAAATAGGCATATTGATGCCTTGTTGTTGGAGTTGTGAATTGCTTCAGCCATTCTGGAAAGAAATTAGGAAATATGTGCAAATAGTTACTAAACTATAAGTATAACCATACATACATATATATGCCCTTTCACCTAGTAATACCACTATTAGACCTAAATTAGTGATGGAAAGAGGAAAAGGACTCAAAGGTATAAAAATATTTGTAATAACTCTTTTTGTGATTACAAAGGACTAATGGGTTCTCCATCAGTTAACAATAGTTAAACAAATTATGGTGAGAGTAAAAACAAATGATTTTTCTTTAAAAAGTAAAAATTAAATTTAAAGAAACTGGGTTATGTCTCTTTCAAGATGCAATATTTGATCCTATTCTTTGCAATTTACATTGATGAGTTTTTGTCTTTGTTATATTATAAAAAGTAAAAAACGAAATCTTGCATTTACCATATCCAAAAATTTTGTTTTATTCTACATTTTGAGTCCATCATCACTCTTTCAGGAAGTGGGTAGCATAGTGCATTACTGGTCTTCTGGAATTGTGGTTAGTCCCTGCATGAATCAGGAGTTCTCAAGTCTTTCAAAATTGTCTTTTCAAAGTTATTATATAGAAATTGTTTTGTTTTATTGCTTATTATATTCCTTTTTTATTCTTTATTATATAGTTTTATTCCTTTGCATCTGTTTTATTTATTCCTTTATTCCTTTGCAACAGTTGATATAAACCTTCCCAAGTTTCACTTAAACTGTCCCTTTCATCATTTTAAAGAAAAAAAAAATTCCACTATATTCATATATCATAATTTTGAGCTATTCTCCAATTGATAGTTACCCCTTAGTTTCTAACAACAAAAAAGCTCTTATAAATATTTAATTATATTTATTTCATTCAGCAAAATGTAACCTTTTTCCCTCCCACCCAAACATTGAGGAAAAAGAAAAAGAAAACCTCTGTTATAAACAGGTATAATCAAGCAAAATAATTTTTATATTTGTTATGTCATATATATAATGTATATATGCATATATATATGTATCTGTATACATATATGTATGTGTGTATATAATTCTGTACTTTTAATCATTCACCTATAAGGAAGTGGGTAGGATGTTTCACCAGTTGTCCTCTGGAATCATGATTGGTCAGTAGGCTGATCAGAGCCACTAACTCTTTCAAAGTTCTTTGTACTATATTGGCATCATTATATAAATTGTTCTCTGGTTTCTGTTCACTCCACATCAGTTCATATAAATCTTCCCTGGTAACTCTCCATTCTCTATGAACAGTTCTGCTTAGTTTTCACTCCATAGGACATTATGCTCCCTCCAGGATCAACTGATTACCTGAAATCTTATCGCTAAATTGATTGACTCAATTTTTGATACTCACCACCCTCTGTTTTTCTCTTCCCTCTGAATGAATAGCTGGAGAGTAGAAAAATAAACTCCTCTCAAAGACTTCATTCATAAAGGGGTCAGAACTTGCAAAACTTTCCAGGTAACTCCATCAATGGTTCTACTTAATTTCCACTCCACAGAATCATGTTCCTGCACTGAGTACCCTCACACAGCCCCCTTTTTGCACACTTCCCACTTCTCAGCTTGCTTTTGTATATTGCTTCCCAAATTAGATTGTAAGCTTATTCAAAAAAGAAACTATCTTCCTTTTGCTTATTTTTATCTCTACTACTTAGCATGGTGCATGCCTAGCATATAGCAGGTGCTTAATAAATTGATTTAATTGAATTCTCAGGTTTATTTAAAGTTATTCCCTTCACCATTTCTTACACACAATAGTGGTTCATCACATTTATAACTTGTTCAGCCATCTCGTAATTTATGGGTATCTCCTTAGATTCCCACTCTTTGCCACTTCTAAATATGTATATGTGTATGTGTGTGTGTGTGGGTGTGTGTGTGTGTACATCTTTAGTTAGAATTTGTTTTACTTTAAACTAATACCTCTCTTTGATCTACCCTCTTTTATATGCCCCTTCTCTCTTCTCTACTTTTCCTCTTATTTCCCTATTGAATGAGATGTATTTCTGTACTTGTTCTCCCTCTCTCCCCCCCCTTCCCCTCCAGCCCATCTCTCCTCTCTTTGTCTCTGTTTCTCTGTCTCTCTGTTTCTCTCTCTGTCTCTCTGCCTCTCTGTCTCCCTCTCTCTCTCTCTCTCTCTCTCTCTCTCTCTCTCTCTCTCACTTATTGTTTGGGTTTTGATGGCTCAGAGTTAACGTAAATAATAATTGTTTCTGTTCTGACCAGAAACTTTGAGGGTCTTCCCTACCAGATCAATTTTTTTGTGAAGGCAAACTAGGCCACTTTTTTCCTCACTTCTTGCCTAGCCTTGATTCACTGATTGAGTGTTGTCTCAAACAAACTGAGATCTGGGAAAGATCTTAGCTTAAAAAGGCCAAGGTCTTCCACTGCATAGGGAACACCTCTAGTTTTCCTGATGAATGTCTTGCCCCTGGAATCTGATGACCCTGGAGGAGAGTGAAGCTGATGACTTTGCACATTCCTGCCCTACTTAAATCCACTTGCAAGTCAAGACATCATTCTGCTGATGTCATTGGTCCTCTACAACAACAACAATATCCTTTTTTCTATTTTTCTCTCTAGATCATGGAGACAACAGAACTATTCCCAGGATTGTCTCATTAGACTTCCTCGATGAGCCCTGATGATGATAAGGTTCAGAGTTTCTTTCGTTTAATTCCTTATGATTGTTTATTTGTGTTTATCTGTTATTTTTTTCTTAACTCCTATGTTTCAACTTCAAATTTCTATACAGCTCTAGTATTTTCATCAGAAATTCTTAGCAGTCTTATACTTCAATTAAGGTCCATTATTTACCCTCCAGAATTGTACTTAATTTTGATAAATAAGTTGTTCTTGGCTATAAGCCCATATTCTTTGCCTTCAGGAATATCATATTCCAAGTTCTATACACCTTTATGTAAGTGTAAGTGATCCTAACTATAGCTCCTTGGTATTTGAATTATTCCTCCCTGACTGTAGTATTTTTTTTCTTTGACTTGAAAGGTATGGATTTTTGCTATGATGTTTCTGGGAGTTTTTATTTGGAGTGGTTTATTTCAAGAGGTGAACAGAGGATTCTTTCTATTTCCACTTTGTCCTATAGTTAAAAGAAATGGGGATAGTTTCCTTTTAAGTTTTCTTAAAATATAATGCCTAAGCTTTTATTTTTGTCATGGAATCCAAGTAGTCCAATGGTTCTTAATTTTTTTCTCCTCAATCTTTTTTCCAGGTCAGTTGTTTCTGCTATTAGATATTTTAGTTTTTCTTCTATTTCTTCCAGTCTTTTGACTAGAAGTTTCCTCTTCTAGGAATTCTATGTGACATTATGTTTAAGCTTTATTTTACTTTGAGGCTTTGCTTGTAAATGTTTTAGAGTCATTATCTTCTTCCGATTTTGTATTTTGTACATCCCTGTAACTATCACAGCTTCTTACAGTGAGTTGTGTTTTTGGTTGTTTTTTTTTTAATTGCTCATTCTTCAAACCTACTTCTTGAATTGGTATTAATTTTGATTTTAGAAGCAGGTTCTGCTGCACTTCTAGAGGAAACTTCTAGGTTTGTCCTTTTATTGCAGGGATCTGAGCCATCATCCTGTTGTTTGCTTCTGAACTTGCCACCCCTAGGCACAACCCCCCTCCTTACACTGCCCTAGATCTGTGATACAGACTAGATAATGGGCATCAAAGCTGCCAGTTTTTAACTATTCTTTTCTTGGTGCTCCTGGGTCTAGGTTTGGGACCTCCTCTTGCTCTGGTTCACAGCTGCTCCCTGGACTTTAGCGCTCCAAACTGATTATTCTGGACAAAGCCTGTCCCCATCACCTAATTTTTTTTTGTCTTCCTCCATATGCTGACCTGGTTTGGCAAAAGGATTTACCTTGATGTTTTGTTTTCTTTTCCCTTGTACTTCTCCATCAAGATTTAGTCTGGAACATCATCTGGAACTGAATGGAGAAATTCAGTGGGAGGAATGGTAAGGTTACTATATTTCCTTATGCTAATCTATCATTTTGACTCCACCTCTGCAATAAATTTTTGCGCTTATGGGTCATATATCTCTTTCTTTTATCTATTTGGCTTATAAACCCAATAGTGTGATATTTATCACTTCCCTTTTAAAAACATTCCCAAGAATGATGTATTTTTTTTTAAAGTGGCTTGTAAAATAGATGATAAAGCTTGGGCAAACATAACCCCAAATTAATTTATCAGGCTACCAGACCTGGAATATTGGTCATTAGCTATTGTCATCTATACCTTAACTGAAGAGAACTCATCACACTTCAGATCATGCTATATTCAGTCCCTTTTCAATCATCAGTCCCCTCCTGTGGGCTTCCAGAACTGATGCAAAAGAAAACTTTTAAAATGAACTCTTTAGTTCACCTTCACAAAGAAAAGGGGACTCTTCCAGGGGCTCCCTATGGCTTTTCCACCCCAGTGGATATTTCATGTATTCTGTTTCCACTTTTAATTTTGGGCTGAGGGAAATGATGGCAATTGGTCATCACCTTTCCCTTCAGAATGGCACTCACATATCTCAGACTTTCCCATGTTAAACTGCTATTCATGTGGATCTCTTCTCCACTTTGAACTTCATAGTTTTCATTAGAATATTTGCCACAACTGCCAAGATCTGCACTATAGCTGCCCTATTCCAGGCACTGTGGCAATACAGGAGCCCTCTCACTCCTCTTGCCCTTGCCCACCCTCTACTTCTCCCAGTGTTTATTTTTTTAATTTTGGGAAAGCCTTACTCAATGCCAAAGATGCGTCCAATTTTCAGGACTAGTTGATTGGGTGAGTTGATACACAGTCCTTAGAACAAGGGTTTTTCCATTTTTTTGTGTGTCTTGGACCTCTTCAACAGGGTTGCAAAACCTATGGATCACTTCTCATAATGGTTTTAAGTGCACAAAATGAAATATATATCATTATAGTGGAAGGAAGGCAATTATATTGAGATAGTTATTAAAAAAATTCATAGGCCCTAGGTTGCAAACCCCTGCCTTGGTAGATTCTTATTTTTAAGGCCACTGTTCTATCTATATTTTTAACTTTATTTTATTCTGTACTTAAGAAATAAAACAAGCATTTCCATAGCATAGTAGAATAGGAAAAAAAGATGACTGGACATGAAACTGTAAATCTATACTTTTTCTGGACTCTGATGGAGCTAGACATTAGGCACCTTAACCCTGAGTTTGGTCCCCAACTTTATCTATCAAAAGTGATCCAAAAGGCACTCACATTTCACAAGGTAGTTACATACCATTAAGCTGGCCTTCTTAGTCATTTAAAATCTGAGAATGAATTGAGATTGTTTAAGCCCTAAGATATCTAATGATTTGCTTTACTGAATAAAGCAGGGAAAGAAGAGAGACAGGGAGCTGGCAGAGTGTAGACCTCTAAATCTTGCCTTTCATTGGATATTTTGAGGTTCAAATGATATCATGCAAGCCCAAGAGCCCTGAGAATGTCAGCACTTCCCAGACAGTTACTGACTATGCGTTAGGCCCAATAACTCTTTTAGAAAATGTGCCAGTTATCCCCACCAAATCACAACTAACTGCCACCCACAAGGCAGATAGGCCAACAAACTGAAACAAAACAATTTTAGGGCAAGTCAGGAGCAAGAATCTGAATCTAGGACTAGACTCCCTTTCTTGAATAATTTCTTCATTGGCAGTAATTTGGGTTAAAAGCATGACCTAGCATATAAGAACTCTCTGGAACACACCCAACATAAGAGAACATAAACAATGATAAATCTGCTCAATGACATCACTCCCTCTTTTTCCTCCCTGTGTATACTCAGACAGATAGCTCTTCTGGGACAAGGTCTCAACTGGCTCTTTCCCTTTCTGTCAAATTACATAATATTTAAAGTATCAGCTATAACATTCTATGACCATTACTCTATAGTTGTATGACTAGAGCTATAACTCTAAGGGCAATTAGCTTTGTAAGCAATGATTTTTTTTAAACAAAATTTTACTGCTATCTTTTCTTTTTATATCACCAATAATTCCCACTCTATTTCTCCCCCTCCCTTTGCAGAATAATCTCCTTAACAAAGACTTTTTTAAAAAGAGGAACAAGAGAATAATGTCAGTAAAACCAATCATCACATTATATGCAATGTTTGTGTCCTCTCATATCCCTTCTTGGAACCAATGTTGTTCTTTCTAATTTTGCAACGTTTAGTTTTCATTGGTTTTGGTTGTAGTTCTTTCAATTTACTTCATTATAATTACTGTATATATGGATTGATTATCTTTCTTACATCACTTTTTTTAAAGGGTTGATATAAAAATTTTGGCATAGATGGAGCACTTCTTTCCGTCAATGATCTTGAAGTATATGCCCAGGAATGGAACATCTGGGTCAAAGGATATAGACATTTTAATCACTTTACATAATTTCTAATTCTTTTTCAGAATGATTATACCACTTCACAGTATCACTAACAATGTATTAATGTGGCTCTCTGTCCAAAATCCCTCCAACATTTACTATTTTCATATTTTGTCACCTTTGCCACTTTTCTGAGAGACAAAACATTATTTTTTTTAATTTGAATTAGTCTTAGTAGTAGTAATTTGGAGCATTCTTTCACATGTAGTTAATAACATTTGAATTGTTTGTTCATATCCTTTGATTATTTTTGTATTCAAGAATGGCTTATTTCAGATAGTTGTATATGTACCTTGCATATAAAACTTTTCACAAGTATTTGATATAAAGATATCTTCTCAGTTGGCTACTACCCTTCTCATCATAGATGTGTTAATTCTGTTTTTACAAGAGCCATTCAATTTTACACAATCAAATGATCTATTCTAACCTTTCAAGAATTTATTTGTTTGGTTATGAATTCATTTTCTACCCATAGTTATTAAAAATATGCTTCTTTTCTATTTTGCTTTTGCAATGTGATCTTTCATATTCAGGTCAAGTATCCATATAATATGGTCTATGACAGTGACATCAAATTCAGAAATGGAGCCATTAAACTTTAGGTAAGAGTTCTTGAAGCCATATATTGACTTAATAAACTACATACAGAAATTATCTATGTGTTATTTGTTATTTATTTTGTAAATATTTCCTAATTACAATTTAATCTGGCTCTGGATCTACATGGGAGTATTGCAGAAACATGGCTTTATAGTGGTATGTTTGAAACATCTGGTATTAAGGTATTGGTCTAAGACTAATTTTTACTATACTACTGTCCAGTTTTCCCAATAGTTCTTTTCAAAAAGAGTTTCTTTGTAAGTAATTTGTTTTCAATTTTATGAAGTTTTATTATTTTTATTTTTTTGTTTAATCTGTTCTGTTAATCTACTTTTCCCTTTTTAGCCAGTACCAGATATTTTAATGATTGCTGTTTTATAATATAGAAGTCTAGAATTCCTAACCCCCCCCTTTATTCCTACTTTTCATTATTATTATTTACTTGATCTTTAGTTACTTCAAATGAATTCTTGTTTTTTGTTTTGATTTTATCTAGGTCTACAAAGTGTCCCTTTAGTAGTCTGCTATAGAGTTAGATATATAATTTTAACTTTGGTACTATTACCACTTTACCTATATTAGCATGGTCCAGATATGATACATTTTAAAACAGGAAAATATGCTTCAATCTACATTCAAACTCTATCAGTTCTTTCTCTGAATGTAGATAGCATTTTTCTTCATGAATCCTTTGGAATTGTCTTAGATCATTTTATTGCTGAGAATAGTTGTCATTCACAATTGATCATTATACATGCTATTGCTGAATGCACAGTTCTCCTGATTCTACTCACTTCACTTTCCATCAGTTCATGTCACAGGATGCCACAACTTGTTCAGCCATTCCCCAATTGATGGGCATCCCTTCAATTTCCAATGTCCATTAATTGGGGAATGGTTCAACATGTTGTGTTATATGAATATAATGGAATGCTATTGTGATATAATAAATTATAAGCAGGAGGATTTTGGAAAAACCTGGACTTACATGAACTGATGCTGAGTGAAGTAAGCAAACCAGGAGAACAGTATATACAATAATAGCAACATTGTATGATGATCAACTATGATAGATTTAGCTCTTCTCAGCAATACAACGATTCAAGATAATTCCAAAAGACTCATGATGGAAAATGTTAGCCACATTCAGAGAAAGAACTATGGAGTCTGATTGTAGATTGATGCATAATATTTTTACTTTTTGTTTTTTTCATTGTTTTCCCTTTTGTTCTGTTTCTTCTTTCACATGACTAATGTGAAAATATGTTTTATATGATCGAACATGTATAACCTATATCAGATTGCTTGCTGTCTGTTGGAGGGGTGTGGAGAGGGAGGGAGGGAGAAAATTTGGAAATCAAAATCTTATGAAAATGAATGTTAAAAACCATCTTTACATGTAATTGGAAAAAATAAAATAGTATTTACAAAAATTAGGGAGAAGATGAGCTGATAAAAAGAAATTGCAGAGTTCCATTGAACTATTTCATAGTTATCTATTTTTTTAAACAATTTTATAGTTATTAAATAGCTTTAACCACATTTTATGGATTCTAGTAAACCCATATAAAAGCTTTCCTAGTCTTTCTTTCTTTCTTTCTTTCTTACAACCATAGGTCTCTCCCTCTAATGGTGAGGAGATAAATTTTTGATACCTGACACTGACATCTTTGATACCTAACATCTTGTATTTATTAGACTTCTCATCATTCTTACAGTTTCTGTGGCACCATTGTTCCAAGGCTGACAGACTAACTTCTCTATAGGCATGAGTAGAATCTAAAGTTCTGTGCCTACTCCCATGCTGATGAGTCTCCTCTGCTATTGCTACCATCCCTTCCATGGCCCAGTATCCTCTGTAGGTTCAGGCTACTGCTCTTAAAACTTTGATAGTTCCAGATTGCTGTCATCCTGCTTCCTTACGAAAGCTTCAATTTTTTTTTACTAGAGATCATCTTTTTTTTGTTGTTGTTGCTACTGCTGCTGTTGTTGTTGTCATTGTTGTTGTTGTTGTTGTTGTTGTTGTGTGTGTGTGTGTGTGCCAAATAAAAATCTCATATTGTACAACAAGGTGAAAAAAACATTCACCAGGCAAGACAAGCTAGGAAACACCAATGGATTATTAAATAGTATGCCAAGTGAGATTTTTTTGACCAAGAAATAAAAGCAACTCTTGTGAGTACATTTCAACTAACCTCTTTTAATTCTTTCCACATTGTCATTGTATTTCTTCATGGAGACTATACTATGGAAGAGATGCCATTTTTCATATGCCTGTAAATAGATTTAAAGAACAATACCTAAGTTAGTCAACAACTTGAATAGCTCTGCCAAGCAGCTGGTATAACTTGCAGTAGTCTTTGACAGACAGAGCATGGCTGTGGATAATAGAGTGCACCCAGAAAGCATCAGGCACCTTGCTGAGCAATCGAGTGACAAATCCACTGTTTTTTTCCAGTCATTGATTTAGCAACATCCATACAAAGAGCAGCATGCTGCTCCTAGTATACAGCCAAATCTGGGCTGCTTCTTGAAAAAATTTTAGAAAGTTTTCTCCTATCATACCAGCCAGCAAAGTTTTACAAAACAGCATGCTTTCATTCACAGTGTTTCCAAAACATATCTTCTAAATGCCAACAACTGAGCACAACCTGAAACATCTGTGGATTTGTCCATTTATGGGGCAAAGCAATCACTTTCCTTAATCTTTAAAAGCAGCTGTTCACAGACATTAATTGCCGTACCACTTAGGCACTTCAAACCAGGAGCATTCGACAATAGTCCATATTTTAATTTCGTTGCTGCATCTGGTTCTTTTACACTGGGTACCATCTCCACTGCAGATGGTAATAGAGAAATCTCTGTAACCAAGCAGCTTGAGAGTGCTTTAAGATTTTGTTAGCTGGTTTGAATTTAAATGGTCAAAGCAGAAAATTAAAATTTGACTATTAAATTAAAATTAAATTAAAATATTCAAACTTCTAGTGAAGAAATATCATTCATCCAATAAATATTTATTGAGCACCTACTACATTCAGAGCATACTATTATCTGTGATAGGGTACACTATGAAAAATACATGTGCCTTCATGATGGCATAATGCCTGCTGTCAAGAAGCCTCTCCTCTAGTTAGGAAGATAGACATAAAAATCCACGCAAAAAATAAAAAGGAAAATGTAATTAAGTCCACTTTAGAGAAAAAGAAAAAAGAGGGAGCTAAAAGAACGAAGAAAAAGGCGAGAGTTTATGGTTAGGGGAAACAAAGAAGGTTTAGTGGAAGAGTGGCATTTGAAATAATCCTTAAAGGATGCTTATGATTTCAACATAAAGAGATGGAATAGAGGGCATTCCAGGCAGACCAAACAACGTAAGAAACAGCACAACAGTTGACAGCAAGAAACCATCTATTTTGGTTTTAACAGAGTAAATAAAGGAAATGTGTTGAGATAAAACTGAAAAGGTAGGTTTGGGCTAGGCAAAGGGACATCTAATACCAGACTAAGGAATTCAGATTTTATTCCACTAAACACTTACTGTTGATGTTTGGGAGTAGAGTGGTTGTTAAAGTTTTGTTTTTGTTTTGTTTAATACGGTAGTAAAAAAAATTAGCATGTGTAATAGATTTAGAAGAAAAGACTAAAAGCTGGGAAATCAGTATGAAGAGCACTGTGATTAGACAGGAAGGAAGAGAAAAAAATAAGGTCTAGAATTAGGAAGGTGGAAGTGGGATGGAAAGATGTAGACAGGAACAAGAGGCATTGCAAAGGTAGAATTAAACAACCAAATGCACATCTCATATGAAGAGTGAGACATAGACGTCAAAAGATCCTGTCTCAGTCACTTACTAACCTTGTGATATTGGGCCAATTACTTACCCTCTCTTGACCTGGTTTCTCATCTGAAATGCTGTTGTTTGGTCTGTCCTACAGCCCCGAGAGTCCTGAGCTCGCTCTCTCCAGTCCCGGGCCCGCCCCAGACGCAGCAGGGACCTAGTCTCTGGCAAGCAGGTGGAGCTTCGTGTCCTTGAGTGGCCGCAGAGCAGCAGAGCTCGGCTACCATGGCTTTCCACCTGTGGCCCGTTTTTCATCAAGGCTGACTTGGCTGGTGGGTCCATATACCTCGTTTACGATCAGGGGATGCTGAGGCCGAGTTACCAGGGTCAGGCTGCCCTACTAAGGGCGCAGGAGGCAATCCCAGTCACCTTCAGCCGTTATATAGACTTACTTTAGAAGCACATGGGCATCCGGTTGGAGCTCCCGTCCACTCCACATTTCAACATTAACCTTCGAGAAAGCTGGAACTCTCAGGTATCAACACCTTTATGGGCTCACTGTCTGCTGCCCCTGCAACGATCCAGGCATGCAATCGAGAAGCCTGGAACTACCTGAAGGGCCAGAAATGAAGCTCCGACTTTGGCTCAGGCACATTGTCATGGGTGGTGGTGAAAAGGGCTTGGGTTTCAGGACCCCAAAGCTGTGGAGTCACGTTTGTTCTCCTGAGGGCAGCTTGTGACCAGGCCCTGCCCAAGAAAAGGACTTTAAAATGCTTTCTCTCGCGCAGTGGGTGGTTGGTGAGGTCCCTGATGGTTGGGATGGGAGGCCCGTGGAACCTCAGAAGCCAGACTTCTCTTTTGTACCCACGTGTGTTTTTCTTCCTAGATGCCCAGGTTGGTGGAACTTGGGCAAAGGTGGCAGTGGTGCTTTAAGTCCCCCGGGGAATCCTGGCCAGTGGCCAATTGGTTCTCCACCTACAAGTATCAGGCCAGGCCTTGGGCATTGGACCCTAGCCAGAAGGACCTCCACAGAACCACTGCCCCTGTGCCGCCCACCACAACAGAAGGGTTGGAAAGAGTTGGTTGGTGCCCTTGCCTTCCTTGCTGCTTGGTTACAGGAGCACAGACTTCTCTAGTCCAGCCCAGCTCCCTCACTTCACAGGTGAATCAAGGCCCAAAGAGGCCCCATGACCAATCCCGGCTCACCCCTTGGACCTGGGGTGGGTCGGGAAGGAGTCTCTCTATCAGAACCTTTTCACCTGAACTCTTGGATATTTTAGTGGTCCCTGCCCAGCTCCTGGCCCCTGTACACCTTCTCAGTTGGAGCATTTCTCAGGGAGGGCCCTCCACAAGGCCTCTGGAGAGCCCACTCAGAGTGCTGGAGACCTCTCTCTGGGGCTCCAAGTGGTCTATGGCTAGCAGCATGGCACCTGAGCAATCCCTCTGCTCCCCTTTTGTTCTGTCACTGGCCTATCTTTTCCCAGGAGCAGTGTCCTTACTGGTGTGTCTTCTGTTCCTTACATAAACTGCTTCTTGAATTTTAAAGCCATGTACAAATGGCAGTTGTTATTAAATCTTAAAGTACATTCTTCACAAAAAAAAAATGCTATTGTTTGGACAAGATGACCTTCAACTCTAAATCTCTGATCTCTGACTACTTTAACATTTCCAGTTTGAATGATTAGGAGAATAATCGTGCCCAGGGACAGACAAGAGAAGAAAGTTTGAAGGAAGCATGGTATAACAGAAAGTGCTAGATTTGGAGTCAGAGGGCATGTTCAAGCTTTGGCTTTGACCCCTTCTGCTTGTGTGATCTTTGATAAGTCACAAGGCAGCTAGGTAGCTTAGTGGATAGAATTCTGGATCTGGAGTCTGGAAGACCTGAGCTCAAATATGTCCTCAGACAACTTAGCTGTATGACAACCTATGCCTGCTTCAGTTACCTCAACTATAACGTGAGGATAATAATAGCACCTACATCTCAGGGTTGTTGTGATGATTTAAATGAAAATATTTGTACAGTGCTTAGCACAGTGCCTGGTATATAGTAGGTGCTTAATAAGTGCTCATTTTCTTCTTTCTCAAAACTTCCATTCCATCATCTATAAAATGAGGGGGGTACTAGACTGTGTAGGATCCCTTCCTACTCTAGCATCATGTGATTTCATGAAAGAAACCTAATGGCTTCAGTTTTTAACACACCGGGTTAGAGCTATAATTGGGATACAAAAATAGAATAATTTATAGTAAATAGCTGGAAAAATATCAAAACCTCAT
>NW_020954594.1:16010094-16114887 GCF_900497805.2 Vombatus ursinus | reverse complement strand
CTTCAAAGTCAATGAAAACTAAGCTTTGCCCTAATATCCAAATGAGGAAAGGGAAAAAAAATCTTGGATCTCCCAAACATTTGGTTATTTAATAATCATGTCTCTCAGAGCCATCAGGAAAACAGAATAGTACCATCAAGGTAGTCATGGCAGTGATCATTACTGTTGTCCCTATCATCATCATTGTCATTTTCATTATCATCCTAATAGTAGTATAGAAACAGAGGACAGATAGAAATCAAGTTAGGAGAAAGCATCAAGGAGGGGGTGGTCAAGTTCTAAACGCTACAGAGGAGGTCAAGTAAAAGAGAGTCACATTACTTAATGGTATAATATGCAAATGTCTGAGGCTCCAAATTTAACAAGTGCCTACAGAACCTCAAGTTGAATGTTTCAAACACTTTGTCTGCCTGCTCAGGCATCCTGCACATCATAGACTGACATGGGATAAAGACATAGAAGCCCATCTGATACAAGATTCAGAAGTCTATATTCAGCCAACAGTCAATAAGAATCTAATAAGCCCTTACTATGTTCCAGGCACAATTTGGGATACAAAGAAAGGAATAAAATACTATCCTTGCCCTCACAGAGGTCACATGCTAATGGGTGAAACAGCATTAAAAAAAAAAAACTATGTACGTACAAGATATATGCAGTGTCAATAGAAGGTAATCTCAGAGAGAACAAAATGGAGGGGGCTGAGAGAGACCTCTGGAAGAAGGGTCAATTGTGAAGAGAAACAAAAGATTTGAACCTATAGGCAAAAGGGAACTACTAGTTGGGGTGGAGGAGCAGGCCAGGTATAACATGAAGAGATGTGCGCTTTAGGAAAACCACTTTGGCAGGTGCATGGATAATGGATTGCAGTGGGTAGAGAAAAGCCCTGAGGCAGGAGAACCATTCTTGAGATGACTGCAATAGTGCACGTGAGGTGATGAAGGCCTTCACAAGGGTGGTAGCTATGTGAGTGGAAAGGACCTTAGAAACAAGACTTGGAAATGAAGTGTATATATAGAATGAGTACAAGCAAGGGGTCAAGGATGACACTGAGGCTGACAACCTGAGTAACTGAGATGATGGTGCCCTTGCAAGTAAAAAGGGGGAAAGGGGAGGAAAAAAATGGCTTTTTTCCTGTTGGTTGCAGTGAGAAATTGTTTGCATGTTGTCTCTTTTATCCATAACTCCTTATGAATCACTAGGATGGTTGGACTCTGATTCTACCCTAATTGATATGGATTTTGTACTTGTATGAGAAGATCTAGGCTCTGAAAGTGAACAGAAGTCATAAACAATACAGAAGAGAAAAAGCTACTAGAGAATAATGGGAAAAACACTGGCTTTGAATTCAGAAGCCTTAGGTTCAAATCCTGCTTGTCACTTACTGTGTACCTTATGCAAGTCATTGAAATCTCTCTCAGACTCAGTTTCTTCACCTGTAAAATTAGAAGATTATCTCAGATTATCTTTTATGTTGTAATTCTAAATCTAATATTTGTGAAATAATTTGATTATAATATTTTGAAATCACTTTCATGTCAGAAATTTTTTTTAAATATAAGCCCAGATCTGTGATTTCATTAAGGAATTCCTGACGAGAAAATTCCCTCTCTGAATCTGATGAGAAAACTCCCTCTCAAAATGTAGATTGAAAAGTTTGTTGTTTTTTTTTAATCATTTATAGACTTAGATGAGAGTTATCTAGAGGCAGTGATTTGCTAAGAATCACACAGTCAATAAGTATGAGAAACAGTACTTGACCCTGAGGTGTATCTAACTCTTGGTTGTATTTCTATCTACTAAATCAATGGTCTCCAAAGTGGCAACCTTATACCCTGAATGCCATGAAATAAAGCCAAAGAATATGTGATTAGCCAACCTCAGGGTGGTAAGATGGATCACATCCAATCTCCTACATGGTAGCCAAATGTGGGGTTACTGTCACATATAACCACTGCTATCTTCACCTCTTGTCCCCCTGTACTTCCCAACTCCACCCCTCCCACTTTTTCTTTTTCTTTTAATTTCTTTTTCACTCTACTTTGTTACATAGTGAGAGTTAAATGGTATTATCCTCAAGTTACTTAGAAAAAGTACAATTTTTCAAGATGTTTTTTAAAAGTATTTAAAGTCAACTTTCATTTTTCTTTCTTTGTACGTTTGTAATAGTTTTATTCAATATATAATTGACACGTTTTGTACTTTTGGGACTCAAGGTTGGGTTTTTTTCACATTTTTAAAAGCTCTTGTTATGCCTTAAAAATAAAAAGAGAAATATTAATGACACTTTTGTAATTCAAACATGTACTCTAAATTAAAACATTAAAACCATCCTGTAAGCAAAATCATATAATGTTGAGCCTACTATCTTTTTAAAAGTGTTGCAATACTTTTTAAAACACTTTTTTTACCAGACATTTTTAATGTTCTAAACTTATAAGAAAGATCCCTATCACCTGAAATGACATCATCCTACCTAGAAGGCCTTAATCTGACTTGGATTTGGCAATTAGGTCATTACTACAATTCCTGTTTGAAGAGTGCTAGAGTAGGGGTAGGGGAGAATAGTGGAAAATACATTGCAGCTTGAATTAGGGTAACTTATTTCAGAAATTTGGATAGGGGCTATTTGTGAAATTTCTATGAATTTTAATATGAGGAGACTTGATCAACTTCTCTTGTCCATTTCAATTCCTATAATTGATTACAAAGGCCACTCTCTCTCCAAATAAATCATCAGGTGGTAAATTAGTATTTGCCTCAGAGAGGAGGAAAAGAGAAAAACCTATGCATAATAGTTATGTGTCTAAAAAAGATTTATTGAAAGGTATTCTGCACAGTTGTGCAGTTGAAGGTCTCAGAATGGGCCAGAGACAATAGTTCTACAAATCTCTAAGTATTTGTCTGAATTGGAGTGATAGTATGGCAGCTCCTCAATAGATAGATTTTCAGTTTTACTCTTCCGTACAAGAAAAACTCCATCTCTGAAACGAGGTAGGGATGATCACTCATTTTCCAAGGATTTCAGGGTAGCAGTTAGTGGGGAAGTAATCTACTTTAGATGCATTTTTCCTCTGCTTTTGAAACTATGCTGAGAGATCTTTGAGCATTTTAATTGATTGAGGGGGAAAAGAAGGGAGAAAGGGATGAAAATCTGACATCTCATGCTTGAAATGAATTTACTCTGATACAGATTGAAACCCACTCTTCATGGCCTTGCCTGGGCTTCTGAGAAATTTTCTAATGCGTAGAAGGTCATTAGCTCATAAAAAGAACAAAGGTGTCAATGTTTTCCCCTTCATTATCCACCCTGTCCCCAGTGGCCTGAATTTCTGATTTAACTTACTTACTCAGAAGTCTAGGCTCTCCTTGCATTTATATAAGACCAACATACAGTATCAGAATACAAAATATAGACTCTCAGAACTCAAGTGTGCTGCATCCCTGAATGTGGTGACAGTGAGCACAGGGTGAAGAGAAGGAGGAGGAAAAAACCTGTCTATAAGAAGTCTGATTTGAAAAAGACCCTAGAGGCCATGTAGCCCAACCCACACCTGAACAGAAATTCCCCTTAACAATTTTACATGAGTGATTTTCCAACCTCTGCTAGAAAACCACTACTAAGTAGAAATCCTTTACTCCTGTGTCACGCTATTTTTATTTTCAGGCTAATGTTAGTAAGTGTTTTTCTATCCATTAAGCCAGATCTGCCTTTTTGCAACTTCTACTCAGCTCCAAGTTCTGATGTCTGGAGCCAAGCAAATAGGTCAAGTTTTTCTTCCATATGACAGCTCTTCAAAGTCTTGAAAACAGCTATCATGTTCCCCATAAATTACCTATTCTCCAGTCTATATACACCCTTAGTTTCTATGCCTTATATACAGTGATTTCTAGTTTCTTTACCATCCTGGTTACCTTTCTTTGGAAATATTTCTACTTGCCAAAGTAGGAAAGATGGCATTGAAAACTACACATTACTCAAGATTTGGTCTGACCAATACCAAAAGGACTATAATGCCCTTTGCTCTGGTCTCCATGGACCTCTTAAGGCAAACTAGATTCACACTGCCTTCTGTGACTACCATGACACAGATTGTGCTTGTGGTATGCTAAAATCCTCATGTCTTTTTCATTCCTGAGGCAACTAGGTAGCATAATGTATAGAGTGCCACACCTGGAGTCAGAGAGACTCATTTTCCTGAGTTAAAACCTGGCCTCAGACACCAACTAGCTATGTGACCCCGGGCAAGTCCCTTAACCCTATTTGCCTCACTTTCCTCAGATGTAAGATGAGCTGGAGAAGTATCTTTGCCAAGCAAATCCCAAATGGGGTCATGAAGAGTTAGCTATGACTGAAATGTCTAAACAACAGCAAATTTTCACTACTATTGTCAAGCTACATCATTCTTCTCTCGTACTCATGCATTTGGATTTTAGAATCCAAATATAGATTTTTTTTAAAAAAATTTATACCAGATAAACTCTACCCCATTTCATTTTTTCCAATGCTCTAGCTTGTTGAGATTTTGGGATCCTAATTCTATCCTGTTACATATTAGCTAGGTCCCCTCCAGGTTTGGATCTATGCTCCCATGATATTAGTATCTGAGCTTTATCAGAAAGAACAAAATAATAATTTTTAAAAATGACTGATTGGGCTTTAATTAGATATAACCTCATTTGTAATTTAATTTGTATAGGACAGATCAAAGCAGGTCTACTTGTATTGGGGCTTAGTGGAAATATCTAAATGCCAACTGAGAAAACTAGAACTTATGGACTGGAAGAAAAGAAAGGAATCAACAAGATAGTAAACTTTGTCCTCAGTGGATACAGGGAGTGAAGCAGCCAGAGAAATGCAAGGAGGTATCTGGACTTCAGTGGGAAGTTGTGAAGAGTAAAAAAAAAAATGATAGGGAAAAAATATTTGCTAGTGATTTAATTCCTAGAGCAAAGCCTAGTATACCGTCTGTTAGCATAAGGATTTAGGGAGAACGTGTTAATGATGTGTCAATCAAAGGCAGCTGGGTAAGATAGCAACTGCATAGCAAGAAAAGACAGAGCCTAGAATAAATACAGCCATCATTGTTCAACTGCTTCTAGAAACTGAGCTCTCAGATCAGTAAATAGTAGTGGCAAACAGCAGTTTGGCCTTTTCACTGTGGTAATTGCTTTACACTATTGGTCCTTAAATGTGAAATACCCATTTTGCTCTCAGGCGCCACCTTCTTAGCCAGCTATCTACTTCGCACATCCTCCCTTCTCCTCTGAAGCCCTTTTACTTAACCGTCAGTAGTGGTGAAAACACCACCTTTGTCCCTAAAGGCTCCCTTTAGTTTTTAATTCATGATATCATGGTCCTTAGTTACACTTTCCAGTGTCATTTTGAAAATATAATTTATTCTCACATGAATCATCAGATGTCATCAGTGATTATCAGGATTGGCAAGTATGGAGAGCTTTCCCATATTTCACATACATACTCTCTAATGGCAAAGCTTGAAATTCATGCCAGATCAAATAGCTGATTTGTTGCCATTTGACTGAGAATCAACAACACCATTATTTTATTCTTTTCTGACTTGAGCTGTCTTACTTGATGTGATGAATCCACATTAATATTCTCTAGCTAGTGTATGAGAAACTATTTTTCCTCCAAGACATCTAGTTTCCCTGCTGTGCAACAATAAAGGTCCAATTAAGATTCCATAACATGAATTGGCAGAGGACCCAGATTGCATGACTATGAAGCTTCCTCTAGCGCATTTCGCACCACAAGCATGAGAACAGAGAAGGGAGTGGAAGACTAACCAAAGTTGAAGGATTGTGTTGACTGTAAGGAAAGTGTGAATGAAGGAAAATCAAAGAGGCTAGGCATTCAAAGGTAGAGGACAGTGCACAGTTAGACTAGCTAACTATAAGGCCAAGAAAGTAAAGGGAAGAAATTGATGACAAAAAAGGAATGATGAACTGAGGGATGGAGGAATTAGAATAGATAAAAATGGGTTTAAAAGTGATAGGTAGAGCTGACATGGTGGATTGAAGACAATCCAGCTGGACTCTCAACATTAATCTCCAAACAACTTTAAAATAACTCCTCAAATCAAATTTTGGAGTAGAAGGGCAATAAAGGGTAAGGAAGAGGCATTTTTTTCTGACCTAAGAAAACTGAGAAAGTTGGCAGGAGAATTTTGCAGCACTGGGGTGGAGGTTTGTCCAAAACTCACACACACTATAGCAGCAAAAGCAGCCACAGCAGCAGCACCTTTGGGATCTCTCAGCCCAGAGACAGTAAAGAGGTAAGGAGGAAGTACTGTTCAGAAAGAGGTATCAGGGGGATCATTTGTTGGCCCTGGGTAAAGCTAACACTGCTTAGCAACTCTATTGTCCATACTCAGTTCTGTGTCACAGTTCCAGGGCCTAGAGGAGCACTGGGGGTTGGTTACCACAAAACAGGGGCGATCACAATTCCAAAGCAAAGAAAGTACTAGTGCTTGTGACTGCAGGGTACCAGGGTACTTCCTGGGTAAAGAACAGAGTGCAGACTAGGAAAACAGTGAACGCACCTCTCCCAGGATCACATCACCTTGAAAGAAAAAAGAAATTGCGAACATCTGAAAACAGCAAGACAAAAAAACCTGAAGCTTGGGACAGTGCCTCTCCACCCACAGGTGAGAAGAGCCCAACTTTAATATAAATTTCAAAACCAAGAATTTGGATAAAAAAATTAAAGAATTCAACCACAAAGAGCTACTCTGGTGTAACAGAAGACCAAGACATCAACTCAGAAGAAGACAACAATGTGAAAACAACTACAAACAAAGCGTCAAATAAAAATTCTAATTGGACCCAAATACAACAAGAATTTCTAGAAGAGTTAAAGAAAGAGATGAGTAGTAGAGGAAAAATTTTGAAAAGTAATGAGAGTGATACTAGAAAATTATGAAAACAGAATTAATAGCTTGGTAAAAGAGGCACACACACACACACACACACACACACAAACTAAAGAAAAGTACTACTTAAAAAAGCAGAATTGTCCAATGGAAAAAGAGGTACAAAAGCTCACTGAAGAAAATAATTCCTAGAATTAGAATTGGACGAGTAGAAGCAAATGACTCAGACATTTAGAAACAATAAAACAAATTCAAAAGAATGAAACAATGGAAGTAAATGTGAAATATCTCACTGGAAAAACAACTGACCTGGAAAATAGATCAAGGAGAAATAATTTTAAATTTATTGGACTACTTGAAACTCATGATCAAATAAGGAGCTTAGACATCATATTTCAAGAAATTAACAAGGAAAACTGCTCCAATATCTTAGGTCCAGAAGATAAAATAAAAATTGAAAGAATCCACTGACCACCTCCTGAAAGAGATCCCAAAATTAAAACTCCCAAGAATATTATAGCCAAATTCTAGAGCTCCTAGGTCAAAGAGAAAATACTTCAAGCAGCCAGAAAGAAACAATTTAAATACTGTGGAATCACACTCAGGATCAAATAAGATTTAACAGCTTTTAAGGTAAAGGAATGGCAGACTTAAAATGTGATATTCCAGAGGGCGAAAGAGCTAGGATTATAGCCAAGAATAACTTATGCAACAAAACTGAGTATAATCCTTCAGAAAATAAATGGATATTTAATAAAATAGAGGATTTTCAAGTATTCCTGATAAAAAGACCAGAGCTGAATAGAAAATTTGACATTCAAACACAAGAGTCAGGAGAAATATAAAAAGGTAAACACAAAAGAGCAAGCATAAGAGACTTACTCAAGTTAAACTATTTACATTACTATATGGAAAGATGATGCATTTTAACTTTGTCATTAATAGGGCTAGGAGAAAGAGTCTATATATAGACAGAGGGCATGAGTGTGAATTGATTGTGTTGGGATGATCTTTAAAAAAAATGACAGGGTGTGAAATGGTGTGAAAAAAATGAAGGGGTGAGAAAGAGCTATTCACTGGGAGAAGGGGAAAGGGAGACATAGGTTAGGGAAATTTTTCTCACATAAAAGAGGCTTGCAAGGAAGAGGTTTTGCACTGGATGGGGAAATGGTGCTGTGGCAGGCAAGGCTTGACCAGGCATGCTCATCTGAACTGGTTCAAAGGGGGACGTATACATATACATACATGAGATATACATATGCATGTATATGTATGTGTGTATATATATGTATGTGGGTGTCACTTGCCTGATAGCGAAATAAAAGGAGAAGAGGATAAGAAGAAGGGGGGGTAAGATAAAATGGAGGACAAATTAAGGGGAGCACAATGGTTAGAAGCAAAATGGACTTTTTAAGAGGGACAAGATAAAAATAGAAAGAAGAAACAGAAGAAAATGGGATGGAGGGAAGTACAAAATTAGTCATCATAACTATGAATGTGAATGGGATAAGCTCATCTATTGAGAGAGAGAGAAAGAGAGAGAGAGAGAGCGCAGAATGGATTAGAAACCTGAATCCAATAAAATTGTTTACAAGAGACACACATGAAACTAAAGGACACACACAGAGTTAAAAAAATGCTAGAGCAGAATCTGATATGCTTCAGCTGAACTTAAAAAAAAGGCAAGGGTAGCAATCATTATTCTCAGACAAAACAAAAAAAAACAAAAATAGACCTAATTAAATGAATCAATCAGAGAAACTATATTTTGCTAAAAAAAATATAGACAATGAAGTAATATCAAAAAAAAAAACTTTACAGCAAGTTTCTATGATAAAGGTCTCATTTCCCAAATATATGCTGAATATAGAACTGAATCAGATTTGTAAAAATAAGAGCCACTCCCCAATTGATAAATGGTCAAAAGATATAAATAGGAAGTTTTCAGAAGTCATATAAAAATGCTCTAAATCACTATTAATAGAGGAAAGGCAAATCAAAAAAACTCTGTGGTACCACCTCACACCTATCAGAAATAACAAATGCTGGAGGGGATGAGGGTGCTATGGGAAATGACAAGTGAGGGGGGCAGGGTTCAGAAAAACATAGCAAGACATATATTAACTGAAGCCAAGGTCAGTGAAAAACTAGGAGATCCTTGTGTTGTAATGATGATCAACTATGAAAAACTTGGTTACTCTGATCTATACAATGATCCAAGACAATTCCAAAGGCCCATGATGAAAAGATATTATCTACCTCCAGAGGGAGAACTGATGGACACTGAGTACAAATTGAAGTATATTTTCTCACTTTATTTTTTTCTTGCTTTTTAAAAATATGACTGATGGAAATGTGTTTTGCATGATTTCACATGTATAATTGATATCACATTGCTTGTTTTTGCAGCGGGATGGAAGGAGAAAATTTGGAACTCACAATTTGAAAAAAAGAATGTTAAAAAATAAATAATAATTTTGGAAAAAATGTTACATAGGCTAGATATGTAATTTCAATTGTATGAGAAACTTCCAGGTGAAGAAATACCCTCTATTAATGCAAGACAATACCTTTTTCTACCAATATATAGTCTTAGAGAGGTGCCTAGAATACTGAGAGGTTAAATGACCTATCTTGGGTCATACCACCAGTATGTGACAGAAACAAAAATTAACCCCAGGCCTTCCTCACTTTTAGACCCCCTCTTCAGTCACTATGCCATCCTACCTCTTGTATTTCTGAGACATAATAAACTCTAAACTTGCCAAACCTGACCATCACTGAAGTTTGTGATAAATGAGGTCAGAGCCATAATTAGCAAGGGAAAACCATAGCTTAGTGCCAGGAGACTAACATATGGGGAGTGTTTCCCTTGGGGGAACCAAACGTCCTCTTCAAGGCTGGGCTCTTACCCTTAGAAATCTATTGCCAAAGCTCCTCTTTTCCAAGCCTCACATTTCCCCCTCTCCCAAGAAGAGTGTGCCAGAGTATCTAAGGGATAGGTTTCTCCCTAAATATTAGCAGTCACACCTCTCTCTGTGGTACCATCTATAACCACACCCCAGCTAAATTTTCCATAGGACCAGTAATTCTTGTTTATGCCTCTGAGTGAAGTAGATGGAAAGAAGAAAGAATAAGAGACTATCATCATAGAAGGAAATTTCAGATTTCAAGGTCACAGAGGTCATACAGTTTATGGTAATGACTAAGTCTAATATATGACTACACTTAGAAGAAGCTAAAGAGGAATGGAAATACTGGTCATAGGAGTTGAAGGGCACAATGAACTGGCATTCTAGGATGTTTGAGAAGTTGTCAGGGTTGCTAAATCTTGTTATTTCCACATTCACAATTGCTCTCATATGACTCTTTCCATTTACACAAACAGAACCCAAATTCAGGCCTTCCTCCAGCACTTTCACCTGGATGACTGCAAGAAACTTCTAATGGGTCTCTCTGCCTCATGCCTCTACCCACTCCAATCATTCCTACACCAATTTGCCAAGTTGTTTTTCTTTCCAAAGTACAGGTCTGAATATGCCACATATCTCTCCACTTCCTTCCTGATCTCCCTGATCTCCAGTGACTCCTTATTACCTGTAAGATCAAATATAGACTCCTTTGTTTGGTGTTTAAAGCCCTTTCCAAACTGGTGCCTTTGTATCTTTCAGGGCTTCTTGCACTTTCCTCCCTCCCATGTACTCTATGATACATCTACACTGGCCTGCTTGTTGTTCCTTGAAAACCACAATCCACTCCCTTACAAAGCCTCTTTTCCCTGCCTGGAGTTCTTTGCCCCCTCACCTCTTTCTTAGTTTCCCAGTTTTCCTTCAAGACTAGCTTAAATCCTACCTTCTACAAGTGACTTTTCCCAGGATCTCTAGCTTCTAAAGCATTCGTCTTTCAGAATGCCTTGATCTATTCTGTATCTATCTTGCATATATCTAGTTATTTACATGTTGTCTCTAGAAACTAAGCTCTTTAAGGGTAGGGATTTTTCTTTTTTGCCTTTCTTTGTGTTTTCATTGCCTACCATAATGCCTGTTACATTAGTTACTACTTAATTAATACTTATTAACCAACTGATTTGCCACAGATGATTGTGAAGAGGAAGACTTGTCATCCAGGTGCTGAGTTTTCAGAGAAAGGAGTATGAATGAATGAAATGATAGTAATGGAATTGAGAGTAGTATAGCAAAGAGGAATGGAGTAAACCTCAGAAAAGACAAGAGGCACTAGGGAGCACTGAGAACACCAATTCCTCTAACTCCTGGTGTGTCAGGGGCCTGAGAGAAGAAGTACTCATCACTGTAGAGGGTGACCACGGATGAGGTGGCAGGCATAATGAGAAAATTAAGATGAATCTGGTATCATTTATTGATTGATTTTATTTACAGCTAATTATTTTTGGTCCTCTACTTAAATCATGGTTTTCTGTCTCTGAACTTGGCTCAGAAGTCACCTGGTCTGTAATGGGTTAAGTTTAAAAATCTAGCTCTCAATAGAATAAACAGGGGGTGGGATAGGATGAAGGGAAATATAGTTAGTTTTCCACAGCATAACTATTATGGAAGTGTTTTGCATGACTACACATGTATAACCTGTATCGAATTGCTTGCCTTCTTAATGAGGATAGGTGGGGGGGGGGGAGAAAGGGAGAAAATTTGGAACCCAAAGTTTTAAAAACAAAGGTAAAAAAAATTGTTTTCACATACAACTGGGAAATAAGATATGCAAGAAATGGAGTATAGAAATCTGTGCTGCCCTCCAAGAAAATTGAAGGGGAAGGGGACAAGAAAAGGGAGGACAGATATATAAGAGAGGGCAGATTGGGAAAAGGGGTATTCAGAATGCATGCCATTTTGGGGTGGGGGAGGGATAAGATGGGGAGAAAATTTGGAACTCAAAATATTGTGGAAGTGAATGTTGAAAACTAAAAATAAATAAATAATTGAATAAGGAAAAAAAAAAAAACATTCCAGCAAAACATTTCTAGGTGTCTGCCATTTTAATAAGGGTGGTTTGGTTTAATTAGATGCCATGGAAAAGACCAGATATCATATTTTCTGTTATGTAAAAAATAAAAATTAAACTTTGGCAAAAAAAATTATGGAAACCAACCAATTGAAGCTACTAGGAGATAGGGTCATTAGAGTTTATGAATAAAAATTCCTTCTGGCAAAAAAAATCTAGCTCTCCTGATAATCACTGATCTATTCTTGCCTCAAGGAATTTAGCTGACCTTTGGGGATGAGTATAAACACAAGACAGTAAGGTCTAATATCTTTATACCACCCAGCTATCCTTCAAGGATGTTTGGTTTGATGTCCAAAACTCTGGCCCAACATTGGGCACCTGGACTCAGACAATGAACATCTCTTAGCCTCAGAAGAGAAGGAGAGGAGTTATCACTAGCCCTCATTTGCCAAATTTTCAACCAATCATGTTGGTCCCTGTTGTTCTTCAGCTCTGTAATCAATCATGTTATCCTCAACCTTATGATGTCACCTACCCTGCTGTATTCTTTGTTCCATACTTCCCAAAACCTATAAAAGAGGAGTTTTTCCTTTTGCTTGGGGTCTTTGACATAAAGCATGTTATTTTGCTCAGAGAATTGTCTCAGTTTACCTTTTTGTGAAATTCAAGTCATGACAATAAAAAGACGGGTTTTTGTAAGTAAAAGAACATGAAAAGAGGATAATAAGGAATCTAGGAGGAGAAATTTAGGTTAAGTAAAGGGCAATTCCAAAGTGAGAACAGAAAGGAGAGGAGCAGAGAAGAATAAGGACTGGAAGAGGGAGGATTGAGCTTGACTTGGAAAAGAGTGTGAAGACTGGAAGATGACTGTCACCAAGAGACAGATGGACACAAGAACCCTGGAAATGGCAGCACTCCACAGATAGCCAGTCCTATTTCCAGTCTAGCACTCACAGTCATCATCCAGGGAAGCAGTTGCCTTGGAGAAGGGGCCAGCCATTGTTAAACAACTGCAAATTACAGGCAGGCAAGCCAGCCTAGCTGAAACATCACAGTACCCAGAAGAGCCAGGGGGCAGCCTTTACTAGGCAAGCTAATACCACCATCTCCTCTCAGACCCTAGTAAAAACAGCTTGGGACACTATTCAAGATCCTTGGGGATAACTGCTGCCAGCACAGTACCCACAGCCATCAACCTGGGAAGCAATGCCTAGGGAGGTATAGCCTGTCAACTACAACTTTGCAGGTACTATAGTCACAATTACTGAAGACCCCACAGAGAAGGTTCATGTCACCAAAGTCCTTGCCACTGTAAAATAAGAAACTGACATAATTTTATTGTAGAAATGATATTAAAGAAGAAACATTATTATCTGCTTTGCCTCTGAATTATCAGGATCACAGGACATTTCTAAGGTACCTGCAGCTGAAACCTTCTATAGGTGACGTCTTTCCCACAAGAAGGAGAGCATTGAAATCAAGACTTCTTACTTTCTATTTGTGTCCCTTCCTCTTAGCACAATGTTTTCCACATAGTGAGTGCTTAATATTTTTTAATTCCTCATTCATTTAAAAAGAGGTTCTGAATTCAGCTGACAGAGCAACTCTGAATCACAAAAAATTAAGGACCAGAAAGTATGGATGAAGTATCTGTGTATCATTCCCATCACCCAGCACAGAAATTTTCTTCATAGTAGGAACTTGGTGATTGAATAAATGAAACAGAATAAAAGAGATGTGTCAGATTAGATGAAAAATATTTTTCTATATCTGTAATAACTTATAACTAACTTAGACTAAAATATTTTGTTTGTTTTAATCAAATGACAACTAAAGTCATTTCCTTCCATCCAATTAATTTCAATCCAACAAACACTAGGTGTAAATCACTATGCTAAGCACTGGAAATATAGTTTCATAGATCAACTCAACTCTCAAGGACTTTACAATCTAACAAAGGGGGAGAAGGAGAAAAAACAATGACTAGGTCTAAAAGATTCTGCTTTCTTCATGAATCAAAGCCAACCAGAGCCATGTAGGAAATGATCATACTGAGGAATAACTTCAAAGGTTCAGTTCTAAACCACAATACCTGGAGTTATAGACTTGACCTCCCAATATCGTCACACACTTCATTGCCCATTTCAGCAAATGAGGTGGGCTGACAATTTGACATAAGCAGTGACATTTGAATGGCAGTAATTAAAGTTGAGGACATAAAGAAGAAACTTGGAGAAGGAGCCAACATGATTGGTTGAAAATTTGGCAAATGAGGGCTAGTGATAACTCCTCTCCTTCTCTTCTGAGGCTAAGAAATGCTCATTGTCTGAGTCCAGGTGCCCAATGGTGGGCCAGAGTTTTGGACAGCAAGTTTCAGACTGTCTTGAAAATGGCAAAGTGATTTAAAATGCTGATTACTTATTTTCTTTTATATCATTTCCTTCATATAACACAAGGAGAATGAACTGTGCCGTTCAATACAAGCTTGCCTCTTGAGCCCTGGAAATATCCTTTGTTCAGGACCTCACCAGCTGCTGCCCTAGAAAACACCACAAAAGTTGGGGCTTCACATCTGTGTGGGATGCTGTAGATTTCAGGGGTGGAATCACACTCTCTGTAATCTCAGCAAATCAAGGACAAGTTCCAGGTGAATATCTTCATACCCACAGCCTGAAATTACTGTTTTGAATGGAATCCTGCATTAAAAAGCCAGGCTTTTTCTTCCCTCAGCTGCATTTTCCTTAGTAGTCCTGAGTGTTCAAATCTTTTTTTTTTTTAACAAAGTTCAGAGCTGTGGACCTCCATGACCTTTTTTCCTAAGTAAGAGGTTTTGTTGCTGTCAAACTGAGCAGTCTAGAAAGCTCGGTTTCTTTCTCAGTTTATCTAAAACTTCCCTTACTGTTGCCCCAGAATTTATCTTAGTTGATCTTTCCCCTTGATGCATCAGCCTACAATATAATATCCGCTCTCTTTAAACTTTCATTGAAGACAGGAAGGGAATATTGGAAGCTATCTTTTCTCCTTTCTGTTTCCCTTCTATTCAGCACCTCTCAATTCCAAAGCGAGCGAAGTACCAATGACAACATGATGCCCATTGAGCATGACAAGCCTTTCTTCTTTGATGTTTTCTACTTTGACGTCATATTCATTTTTGTTTTGCCTCATACTCTATATTGTTACCAATCTCCACTTCCCTATAGTCTAAACAATCCATCAATCAGCATTTATTAAGCTCCTATTACGTCCCAGGTTCTGCGCTAGGAGCTGAAAAGGGATGTTACCAACCCAGACCTCAAGAAACTTATTCTTTACTGATTTGCTAAGCAATTGGTTGGCTAACAAATCTGATAAACTAAGGTATTCTTAGCTCATAACAGTGGACTGAATTTATGCTTTCCGGGTAATACCCAAATTTTAAATGAGGGCCGTCAGTGCCTTAATCCAAAGGAAACAATAAAAGATAGGCAGCATAAGGTAGCACAGGGGTCCTCAAATGTTTTGGTTTAAAGACCCAGTTACACTCTTAAAAATTATTAAGAATCCACCAAAAAAAGCTTTTGTTTATGTGTGTTATATCCAGGGGTATGCTGATAAATGTTTAATAACTGGCTTTCCAGGCAGGGTGAAAGTATCCATACTATACTTATAAGTTTAATCTGCATTATTAATATTTTCTCCATTACTTTAAGTCTAGAAATCAGCAAAACAATAAATTAAGCCCTAATTTTCAGTGGTTGTAAATTTCTGAAGTGTAAATGCTCATACTGAAAATTTAACAATCAGTTTTCAAGAGACAGTTTGACCTGGCTCCAGTACAACCCTGGTTATATTTTTTAATGTTACTGTATTAAAATATTTTAATATTATTATGAAAATAATTTTGACCTTACAGATCCCATGAATGGGTTTGGGAAAGAGCCAGGGTTCCCTGGACTTTGAGAATTGATGGTGTAGTAAAAAGGGCACATTAGAGAATCCAAACAGAAACGTTAGCTGTTTACTCTTTCTGTCCTTGGGTAAGATTCTTCACTTTGCTTGGGTCAGTTTTCTCATCGGTAAAATGAGGGAATAGGGTGATCAACAAGATCCATTCTAGCCATTTATCCTACTTGGAAATTTAAGTACCATTAGGGGTGGTGGAAGAAATTACATCTTTTTAAGCAGGGGGCCTTTAAAAAATTTTACTTTAATGCTATCTTTTGTTTTAATATCATCACGTAAATTTCTAACTACATTTTACCCACTCTTAAAGGAGTCTTTTAGTAACCCTTCAATCACACCATGACTCAGCCTACATAAAACTGACTCAGTTTGTACTTCCCTAAATGCCTATGATTCATTTTATAGATCATCACAGAACCATATTTTTTTTTGGTCACTGACCATGTGATACCAAACACTCCTTTAAAATGTTTCATGCCAAAGTTACTAAGTATTGTACATTGTACTGCCACCAAAATAGTTTTGGGGTTTTAATATTCTGGTCCTGAATGCGTCATGCTCACCTACTTGTACTTAGCCTCAGAGGGTATTTGCCTCTGAACCATGTGAACTTAAGCACCTGCACAACACACACTGTAATAGAAAGCAAAAGCTATCATATATAATCAAACTTATATGAACAAGTGATAAGACTGGTGGCTTTCTATATTTTTCTCTCAGTATTCCTACAAGGTACACTGAAACAAGAGAAGAGATTTTTACTTGTGTTCAGACTAGTGCGAGTTTATTATCTAAAGATCTGAAAGCATTTTTAACTTTAAAAATTCTTTAGTTTACTAAGCTAAGCTTCAATGGGAAGCCTGTCAATTTCTTTTAGATGAAATACGAGAATCATGGCTGAGTCACTGGAGAAGCTGAGGCAATTTATATTAATCAAAAAAGACAGACGGGGCAGAAATTAAAATCATTATGTAAACTAGATTCAATAGCAGTCAATCAGACTGAATTAATAAAACTCTGTTATTAGCATTAAAATATTTCTTGATGTAGTTAAATTGTCTTCTTTTTATTTGCCTTAAGTTGTTTATTTTACATAAAGATTTAGCATTTCAGAGCTTGATGATGCCTTAGTTAAAGATCGCATAAGGAAGTATGGTAGGGGGGAAGAACACTGAACAAAGAAACAGAAGACCTTGGTTCTACTCCTGGCTTCACCACTCATTAGCTGTGTGACCTGGGATAAGTGGCTTTACTTTGCTGGCCCTCATTTCCTCATATAAAATGGAGTCATAATGCTTGCCTTACCTACCTCACAGGATGATTAAAAGAAACATACATTGTAAATCTTAAAGAGATATATAAATTAGAACTTTTATTAGAACTCATCTAGTTCGCCTGCTGCCCTCATGATTTTGTAAAATGATCTTTTTCTTTATAAAATTAAATAATTTAAATATTTTAGGTAACATAAATTTATTTTTTCTTCCACTCCAACCCCATTGAAAATAAAAACAAAACAAAAAACAACCTTTGTAACAAAACAAGGTTCTGTATATATATATATATATATATATATATGTACATATGTATAAACATATACATATATATACACATATTTGTATATATATGCATATATACTGTCTCTCTCTCTATATATATATACATATATATATGTATACATATGATAAAATAAGGTCCACTGAGGTTACATAATTTCACAGAATTATAGGAACTCAGAATTGGGAGTACTCTCATAGTTCATAGATGGAATAAGCCCTTACTGATCATGAATCCCTTTTAAAACATCTCTGATGAGTAGCCATCCAAACTGTGCTTGAAGACCTCCAATGAGGAATCAATACTTTCTTCAGTAGCCCACCTCATTTTAGACCAATCTGATTGTTAGAGGGATATGCCTTATTTGAAGTCTGGATGTGCCTTTCCACAATTTTTACTAATTGCTATATCTTCTGACCTCTGGAGCCACACAGAAAAAGACAAATCTGTCTACCATGTAATAGCCCTTCAAACAAACAAAGACTCACTGTATGACTCTGAAATTTCCCTTCTCCATACTAAATATCTACAATTTCTTCAAATGATCTTCATATGGGTGGTCTTCAATCTTATCACCATCATAATCATCTTCTAGACACACTTCACTTGTGTTTATATTTTTCCCAAAGTGTGATATCTACAACTGAAAAATGTATTCTGGATGTGACCTGACCAGGACAGATGACAGAAGATGTATAATATTCCTCTTAATGAAGACTAAGACACTAATAGTTTTTTTTCCTACATTGCTATTTTTGATTTATATTGAACTAGTAGGACATTAAAATATCCAGAGCTTTTTCATGGCAACCATTGTTTTCTAGCTATCCCTTCCCTATCATGTACTTTGAGAGCTGATTATACATGTGCACACATGCACACACACGTGTGTATATAGTTATATTTAACTTGGTTCCTTCTTTTAGCCTAAGATCCTTTTAGATCTCTCATCCATCATGCAAGTGGTGCCTCCTATCTTTGTCACTTTGTCATCTGCCAATTTGACAAACATGCCTTCATCTAAGTTATTGATAAAAATATTAAATAGTACAGGAAAAAGGACAGCTCTCTGAAGCACTCTGAAGACCTCTTTTTCACAATGAGAATAACACATTAATAATTGAACTTTGGGTATAATCATGTAGCCAGTTACAAATTTACTTACCAATCTCATGAACTGGCCCACATCTCTTTATCTTGTCCATAATGATAAACTAAGAGAGAATTTATCAACTACTTTGCTGAAATACTACTTTCAATATTCTGCTGATACACCAATCTAATTACTCTGTCAAAAATAAAATACTCTAGTTAGCATGATCAATTTTAATGCATCCTGATGACTCTTAGAGTAGCACTTACCTTTCTAAATGCTCACAAACCTTTCATCCATTTAATTATTTATTTATTCATTCAATTCCCCCTACTAAATGCAAGTAACTATGCTAGGCACTAGAGATACAAAAGCAATCTCTGCCATCAAGTTGATTATGGGACATTGAATTTTGAAACTTGAAGCAGCATTTAACTTGGGACACAACCACAGGAATATGGAAACCCTCTTCCCTCCCCTTCCCTCATTATTATCTATTGATCAAAGTGTAAATTTTCTGGACAAGTTTTGAATTTTCTTTTTCTTAGTTCCTCATTGTCTTTCAATCAGCAGCAATGAATATCACCAAGATGACAGCATATGGATGATAGAGTTCAAGCATCTTGGTGAAGATCAGAGCCCTGACAACCTCTGCAGCCTCATATATCCATTATATAAGTATCACTATGTGTCACTTATTATGATAGGGATAGGGGGATAGAAAATAAAATGGTCTCTTCCTTAAGAAGTCTGCAATATCCTCTGGGGAGGTTTGTGCATACATAAGATTATATCAAAGAGATACAAAACTATTTTGAAAGAACATAGTGGCAGTTGGGAGAAACAGGAAACCTGAGCTGAGCCTCAAAGGAAAGTAGATCCTCTAAGAATGGGAATAAGTTGGAATGGCATTCCAGGAATGAATGATTACCACTTCAAAGGCAAAAAGATGGCCAATGGAGTGCTGTATATGAGGTCCACTTTGGCTAGACCATAAGCTGTGTAAAAAGGAGTCATGTGTAATAAAGCTAGAAAGGTAATTTGTGAAATTAAAAGTAGAGTTTATATTTGATCCTAGAGGTAATAGCTCATCATTACATTTTACTGAGCAGGAGAGTGACATTGCCAGAAGTGGGCTTTAGGAAAATCTCTTTGGCAGATATAATAGAGGTCATACCAATTATATTCTCCAAATGCCAGTCTTCCCAGGAATTTAAATACATGCATGACTCCTGGGTGTGTAATCATGCTAACTGATTCCCTTAGGGAGGCAAAAAAAATACTTTGATGAAGATAGAGAATTTCAGATATTTTAAGATACTATAGCTGTTTCTAGGAACATTATGAAGGAACACACTTCCTTTTTTTCCCTAGGGTGAAAATCCCTTGGATTTGTACTATGCTGCTGCTGAATGACAGGAAGCTAGTTTTCATTACTGAAAATTTCCACTCTCATCCCTTGATTTATAGCCTGCAAACAGTCTTCATCCCCATGAGGTGAAATTGACTACCTGTGCATCCATAGCTGTCAAGATCCCCATACCTTAGGAGTAGCCACTAGGTGGTATGGATCCATTATCCCACATTTCCAGCTGAGAGGATGCTGACATAAGCAGATTGTGGCTACTGTACCCTTTGAAACCTTACAAGTAGCTATTAAAAGTCAACATAGCAACAACAACAACAACAAAGATATAGTCCTCTGAGGATTATAGTTGCTATTTTTGTTGTAGAAGTAGCTGGCTATGTTTTCAAATCAAAAACCTAGGAGAAAAAGGATCAACTTTTTACTAAAATAAAAAGATCACTGTCTAATACCATTCTAATAGTCTAGAATGGTAGACAATAGAGTAAATAGTTACATTGTAAAATACATCAGCATTTAACTCATTTTGATTATATAAATATAGTATTCACTCAGTCAACAACCAGGGAATAAATTTATTGCACATTTGCATTTTATATGAACATGGATCTGGAATATTTTGTAACAGCTTAAGACTATCATGCGAAGTGGTTTCTGCAAAATGAAACCACATTTCTGTGATCAAAAGTCCTTCAATCTATATCACAGAGGTCTTTGTAATAAATATCCTGCTGTTTATCACTGACAGGAATGTCCTTTTGTTCTTGTTTATTAGTCTACAAAATAATAATATATGTTATTTATGTAATGCTTTAAAGTTTTCAAAGCACTTTATATACTTTATACCATTTGGGCCTAACCAAAACCCAGTGAAATCAGTATTATGGTGATGATTATTATAGCTTTACAAATGAAGAACTTGAGGCTCAGAATGCCTAATGGATATATCTGTGGACAGATCACTACTAAGTGCAAAAGATGACATTCAGACTGAAATTTTCCTGACTCAAAATCCAGCTTTCTCTTCACTGTGCCATTCTACTAATCTTGGGGATTAGACAGATAGATAGACAGACAGATAGACAGACAGACAGACAGCACATGGATACATAGATGGATGCATGGATGGATGGATGGATGGATAGATGGATGGATGGATGGATGGATGGATGGATGGATATCATAACATAGAGCCATCATTCTTAAAGACCAAGTTGAAGGAGGAAACTGGTTTGGTTAACATAGTGAATCACAGAATCATAAAATGTTAAAGCTAGACAAGGCCTAAGATATTACAGAATCACAGAATTCTGAAATTGGAATAGAACTGAGAGGCCATCTAGTCCAATCCACAGCCAAGAATAGGCATATAAAGATAATATTTTCTCCATACTACACACTGTCAGACCTGAGAAGTGGTTATCAAGCCTCTGCTTGAAGATCTCTAAGAAGGCAAGTCATCCCATCTTGAGACAGTCCATTCTACTTTTGGATAATTCTAATCATTAGGAAGTTCTTCCTGATATCAAACCTAAATTTGCTTCTTTGAAACTTCTACCCATTACCCCTAGCTCTGCCTTCTTTGGCGAAACAGGACAAATTTAAATATATCTCTACATGACAGCCCTTCGACTATCTGAAGACAACTATTGAGTCTGATCTTCTTCGGAAGAAACATCCCCATTTCCTTCACTGATCCTCATTCAACATGAACTCAAGACCCTTCACCATCATGGTTTCCTTTGTCTGGACACAGTTCAAATTATTGATGTCCTTTTTAAGATGCAATGCCCCAAAATGAACAAATTATTCTACATAAAGCTTGCTGAAGGCAATCTAAGAGATCAATAGCAATTATGACTCAAATTGAGCTGGTAGTCAACTAAAACCCCTGTACCTTTTTCAAATAAACTACCTAACCATACCTCCCCAAAATTATACTCATTAAGCTGTTCTGAAGTATAGGGATTTACATTTATCCCTATTGAATCTCATATAATTAGATTCAACCCAATGCTCTAGCTTGTCATAGTCTTTTTGGATCCTGACTCTGTCATCCAGCATGTTATCAATCCCTCCCAGTTTTGTACTTTCTGAAAATTTGATGAGCATACCATCTATAAGTGCATCCAAGTTACTAATAAAACTGTTAAATAGCACAGGACCCCACATCCCTGAGGATCCGGAGATCTCAAAATAAGTTAATATTGAATACTTAACAACAATTATTTGAATTGAGCTATCTAACCAGCTCTGAAACAATCTCATTTTATTATTATTTATTCTACAGCTCTCTTCTCCACATAAATGAAATGAAATATTTTAACAAAAATTTAAGACCTAGGTAAACTATATCCACAGCATTCTCTCTATTAGCTCAGTGATCTAGTTTAAAAATGAACCAACGTTAGTCTGCTGTCACTTGTTCTTGAAAACACATTGGCTCTTTGCATTCATTACTTTTCTTTCTAGATGTTCACCAACAATCTCCTTAGCAATGTATTCTGGAATTTTACCAAGAATTGAAATCTAAATCCTGGCTCCTCTTCTGCTCTCTTCTGCTCTTTTCTGTTCCCTTCTCTTCCCTTCCCTTCTCCTCTCTTCTCTCCCCTTCTCTCCTTTCCTCTTCCCTTTTCTCTTCTCTTCTCTCTCTCAAATTCTTTATCTCTCTTTCTTTTAAAACTTGACATGTGTCCTTTTCCAATCTTGTGGTACACCTTCTTTTTTGAGATTCAGATATTACTGAACATGGCTCAGTAATCACTTCTCATTCTTATAGCACTCGAGGATGTAGTTCTTCTGGGTAAAGCGATTTGAATTCATTAAGGGCAACAAGATATTTCCTTCTTATCTCTTTGGTTGTCTTGGGTATCAACTCCCTTCTAACCTTTTTTTTGTTCTGATACTTCCAGTACAAAGGTCATTTCCTTGGAGAAGATCAATTTTTCCAATATTCTCATTTTTACAAATGACAAAACTGAGACCTGGCAAGATAAAGTGCTTTCACAGAATCACAGTCTCAGTGTTATAAAGCACCACTTGGGTTTAGATAAAAGCTGAGCAAGAATCTCCTTTATAACACCCCCTAAATGTATTCATCCAGTCTTTCATAGAATACTTAGAATCCACTGCTTGAAAACTTTTCATGTTTACTTCCTGAGACATTCTACTCAATTATAGGACTAATATAATTGTTGCAAAGTTTGTCCTTACATGAAACCTCAATCTTCTTCTCTGCAACTTTATGTTCTGAGTTTTGTCCTTGAGGGTAGCCAAACAGAAGTCCAATTCTTCTTCAATGTGACAGTCCTTCAAAGACATACCAAAATCAAGTCAAGTTAACAAATGTTTATTAGACACTAAGTGCTAGGCACCAAGGATACAAACACAAACAAAAAAGAAAGTCCCTGTTCTCAAGAAGCTTCCTCCTAATGGGGAAAGACAGCACATGAGAGGGAACTGAATGGGGGTAGGGAGAGGCAGTGGACAGTGTAGGTGTCTGCACAGGCCATGATGGTGAAGTTTGGAGAATGAAGGTGGCTAGTCTAAACCTTAGCTCAAAATGGAAGTTGTAAGAGCAACACACTAATGGAATAAGGGTCCACAAGAACTCAGGGAGAAAGAAAGAAGCTGAGTCATAGTTGTGCAGTGCAGAACATACACAACAAAGTTCAGTGCCCAGGTATGTACTTTTTCTGGGCACAGTGACTTGAATTCACTTAGTGCAGTTAGGTTGCACTCTTGCTGTGATTTCACTTTTTTATATATCCTTGTCAATGTAAAGATTATTCTCCTTACTAGAGAAAACAAAAGCAAGATAACAGTTGAGTAATTCTTCTTTCAATCTGCCATTATCCTGCCATCAGCCTACTCATCCAGCCTGAGGAATGGTCCTATCACTTCCTTTCTATCACCTTTTTGCAACATAGATCAAAAAAAATTCCTTTTAGTTTTCCTTAGCATTCATCACCTCATCAGCTCATCTGAGCTTTAGTTTCTGACACAATTACTCTGGTACTATACCATTCTTGTGTTCATGATCAATTACTGACACTTGGTTCCATTTTGTGTGTAGGTCATTTTAAAATCTAAGTGGGCTGATACGTTTCCTTTGCAGAAACATAGATCTCTCTGGCAAGCTCTCTCTTTATTTTTTATAAAATCATAAACTCTCAGAGTTTCAAGGGATTTTAGATATAATATTTTCGGACAGAAATCCCCACTATGAATGATCGATCAGCCTCCACTTGAAGATATCAAGTGAGAGGGAAACCCAATATCTTCTTCTGGTAGACTGTTCTACTTTTGGGAAGCCTTAATTGTTTAGGACATTTCCCCTCACATCAAACACAAATCTTTCCTTCCGCAGCTTTAACACACTGATTTTAGTTACACTACCCTTTGGGGCCAAGCAGAATGAGTCCAATCCATTTTTTGCATGACAGCTTTTCAACAACTCAGAAGGTAGCTATCATATCACCCAGAAGTTTTTTTTTTTCCTTCTCCAGACTGAACACTTCTAGTTCCTTCATCTTCATGTGGCATAAATTTGAGTTTTCTCATCATTTTCCCTAAATGTACTTTTCTTTTTGACTTACCTGCTTCTATTAAGGAAATCATAATTCTGCCATACACCCAAATTTGAACTATCAGAATCACTATTAATTATGTCTCTTTCTCTGTCACTGCTGTTGTCGCTGTCTCTGTCTCTCTCTATCTTTCTGTCTCTCTGTTATTGAACATCCTCCTCTTTCTGTACATGGCCTAGGGCTTCTCTACCCAGAACCCACCACTACTTCTTAATCCACCATGGATCTGTGACCAGGAACTGGAGAGTGAACAACAAAACTGCCATTTTGCACTCATCTCTGTCACAGTACCCTAGTGAGGGACTACAGGTGCTCCAATATGGATGTGAGCCCTCCTCCTGTCCTGGTGTGCAGACTCTCCCTGATCACTGAAGTACACGCAGTGTGCTTTTGGCAGAACTCCCTTCTTTAGGTCTGAAGACTCACTGTCTGTATCTTGATGCCAAGCTAGGCTGGACAAAAAATTTACTGTTATTTTTTTTTTCTGAATTTCCCTATCAGGAATGATTCTGGTACATTTTCTGGATATGTTAGGAAAAGTTTGTTTAGAGAAATTCAGCTACTCAGCCAACTTATCTCTTTTCCTCCAGGCTGCAATCTTGATCTCATCACTCAGACTGCAAGAGTGGCTTCACAACTGTCATATCTGCTTTCAGGATCTCATTTCAGCAATTAATCCACAGAACTCTCAAGCTGATATTGCTTTATTAAGCATGTACCAGGCACTGTGTAAACATTGGGGATGCAAAAAGAGGCAAAAGACAGCGTGCCCCTTCAAGGAGCTCACAATCTAATCCAAAAATTGTCAGTGATTCTCTATTACCTACAGTATGAAATAAAATTTAAAAATCCTCAGTTTGTCAACTAAAGTTCTCCGCAATATACTACATATCAGGGAAGATTAAGAAATTTATTGAAGATGAGATAAAAATACTGAACCTGATTGATTTAAACTCTTTTGAACAACCAGGGGTAGAGTGAGAGGACTGTGGGAAGACTGTAGTATGCTGACACAAGAAATACCAGAATCTACTCCTCCCCCCCATAAAAAATATTTTATCAGAGCTTGGAGACAAACCACTGTGGTGGGAGACAGAATCTCCTCTAGATTACCCACCCATTCCAGATATCCAGCATGATTACTAGCAGGGATCCTAGTATATTCTAATTGGGTATGTCAAGAACAGAAAGGCAGAAGATAGGCCAGCCCTGGAAGCCTCAGTCTGATCTTGATGGTCATTACCCAAGCTCAGCCACAGTCTTCCCCAAATCTGTGGTAAAAATCAGTCAACAAAATTTTAAAAATTTTCAAAGTTTCAGGATGTAAAATAAGCCCACACAAATCAGCAGCATTTCTAATATACTACCAACAAAATCCAGCAGGAAGAAAGAGAAATTCCATTAAAAATTACAGATTGCATAAAATTTCTGAGAGGATATGGGAAATAGGTACACTAATGCACTGTTGGTAGAGTTGTGAATTAGTTCAACCATTCTGGAAAACAATTTGGAACCACAGCCAAAGAGCTATACAACTGGATACCTGTTTACCCAGCAATACCACTTTTAGGTCTGTAACACAAAGAGAAAAAAAAAGAAAAAGGAGGAGGACCTACATGCAGAAAAAAAAATTATAGAAGATCTTTCCATGGTGACAAAGAATTGGAAATTAAGAGGATGCTTATCAATTAGAGAATGACTGAACAAGTTTTAGTGTATGATTATAATGAAATACTATTGTGCTATAAGAAATTGTGAGCAGAATGGTTTCAGAAAAACCTGGGAAGATTTATATGAACTAATACAAAGGGAAAAGAGCAGAAAAAGGAAAATATTGTACAGTGTAACAGCGATATTGTAAGAATAATCAATAGTGAAAGGCAGCTACCCTGGTCAATACAATGGTAAATGAAAATTGCAAAGGATTTATGATGAAAAATGCTATCTACCACCAGAGAAAGAAGTGATGAACTCTGAATGAAGAGAGAAGCATGCTGGGATTTTTTCTTTATTTTTCTTGGTTTTTTGCAAGATGGTTAATATGGAAATATGTTTACATGACTTTAATGGGTATCATATTGCTTGCCTTCTTAAAGCATAGGGAAGGGGGTGGAATAAGGGAGAGAATTTGGAACTCAAAATTAAAAAAAAGAATGATAAAAAATAATATTTTAGAACTGTGCACAAAGAGTTATAAAACTGTGCATGCCATTTCACCCAGAAATGCCCCTAGTAGGTTTATACTCCAAGTATATCAAAGTAAAAAGAAAAAGACCCGTATATACAAAAAATATTTCATCAGCTTTTTTTGTAGTAGCAAAGAATTAAAAATTGAGGGCATGCCTATTAATAAAGATATGACTGAACAATTTATGGTACATGAACATGATGGAATACTATTGCACCGTAAGAAATGATAAAGGAGGTTTCAACAAAAAAATTATATAAACTGAAGAAAAGTATATAGAGTAAAACAAAGACAAGGGAAGCTAGGTGGCGCAATGGATAGAGCACCGGCCCTGGATTGGGAGGACCTGAGTTCAAACACATAACACTTACTAGCTGTGTGACCCTGGGCAAGTCACTTAACCCCATTGCCTAGCCAAAAAAAAAAAAAAAAGATAACAGTACACAGTAAGAGTAATATTGTAAAGACAATCAATGATGAAAGACTTAGTAACTATGATCAATAAAATAATTCATCACAGTTTCAAAAGATTGATGATGAGAAATGCTATTCACCTCCAGATAGAGAACTGAAGGACTGAGTACAGATTGAAGCATATTTTTTTACTTTATTTTTCTTTTTTCTTTTGGAATATCACTAATGTGAGTGCATATTCTGTTTTTGGTTTTAAATTTTAATTATTTACTTTTAGCATTTTAAAAAAATATTGAATTTCAAATTCTCTCCCTCCCTCCAACCTCTGTCTTATCCATTGAGAAGGCAAGTCACGTGATATCAATTATACACACAAAATTATATGAAACTTATTTCCATACTAACCATGTTGCAAAGAAAAAGTAAGAAAAATAAGGTGAAAAAAATTGATCAGAGTAACTAAGTCTTTCAGAAATGATCATCATTACAATATTGCTATTACTGTGTAGTCTTCTCCTGGTTCTTCTCACTTCACTTTGCATGAGTTCATGTAAGTCTTCCCAGGTTTTTTCTGAAACCATCCTGCTCTTCATTTTTTTTTATATCACAATAGTATTCCATCACAATCATATGCCACAACTTATTCAGCTATTCCCCAATTGATGAACATCCCCTCAATTTCCAATTCTTTGCCACAAAGAAAGCTTCTATAAATATTTTTGTACAAACAAGTCCTTTCCCCTTCTTTGATCTCTTTATGGTATAGACCTAGTAGTGGTATTGCTGGGTGAAGGAGTATACACAATTTTATAGCCCTTTGGACATAATTCCAAATTGTTCTCCAAAATGCATAGATCTTTGGGTTTATCGAATGCTAGATCTCTATAGTCACTTACAACTCTGTATGGTATACCTAATACATTCCACTGATCCACTACTCTATTTCTGATCCAGTACCAGATTGTTTTAATGATTACTACTTTGTAATATGGCTTGAAATCTGGACCTGCTAGACCATTTTCCTTAACATTTTTTTTCATTGATTCCCTTGATATTCTTAACCTTTTGTTCTTCTAGATTAATTGTATTATTTTTTCTACCTCTATAAAATAATTCTTTGGTGGTTTGATTGGTATGTCATTGAGTAAGTAACATAATTTAGATAGAATTGTCATTTTGATTATATTGGCTTGATCTACCCATAAGCAATTAACATTTCTCCAAATTATTTAGATCTTCCTTTATTTGTGTGTAATTGTATTCATATGATTCCTGGGTTTGTCTTGGCAGCTAGACATCTAAGTATTTTGTATTGTATGCAGTTATTTAAAAAGAAATTTCTCTTTCTTGTTGCTGGGCTTTGGCTGTAATACATAGAAATGCTGATGATTTATGTGGGATTTTACATACTGCAAATTTGCTAAAGTTGTTCATTGTTTCACCAAGTTTTTTAGTTGATTCTCTAAGGTTCTCCAAGTATAACATCATATCATTCACAAAGATTGATAGTTTTGTTTCCTCCTTTCCAATTTTAATTCCTTCAATTCCTGTATCTTATCTTATTGTTATAGATTGTAATTCCAATAAACTACTGAATGATAGTGATGATAATGGACATTTTTGCCTCACTCCTGATCTTATGGGAAACTTTCAAGTTTATCCCCATTACAGATAATGGTTGCTCTTGGTTTTAGATAGATATTACTTAGCACTGAAAAAAGGCTCCATTTATTCCTATGCTTTCTAGTGTTTTTAACAGGAATAGGTGTTTCATTTTGTCAAAAGCTTTTTTTTACATCTATGATGTTATACATGATGTGAAGTTTGCTGACTTTGTAATTGATAGTCACTTATGCTTATAGTTTTTATAATATTGAACCAGTCCTACATCCTCAGCATAAGTCTCACCTGGTCATAGAGTAAAATAGAGAAATAAACCTATAGACCTAATTTCCCTAATGAATATTGAAGCAAAAATTTGGAGGTTTTTGGTAGCAAAGAATTAGAAATTTGGAGGATGCTCATTAATCAGGGAATGCCTGAACAAGTTGTGGTATATGATAGTGATGAAGTACTATTGCTCTGTAAGAAATGATTAGCAGGGGGTGGGGTTTCAGAAAAACATGGCAAGACCTGTATGAACTGATGCAAAGTGAAGCAAGAAGAACTGGGTGATCGTGGTGCTAAGTAATAGCAATGCTGTAATGATGATCAACTGTGAAAGACTTGGTAATTTTGATCAATACAGTGAATGATCCAAGATAATTCCAAAGGACTCATGATGGAAAAAATGCTATCTACCTCCAGAGAGAGAATTGACAAACTCTGAGTGCAAATTGAAGTATTATTTTCTCACTCTGTTTTTCTTGCTTTTTTCTTGAAATATGGCTAATATGGACATACATTTTGTATGACATCAAATGTATAATTAACATTTGCATTCTCAGTGGGAAAGATAGGTGTTGAGAGGGAGGGAAAGAATTACTAAGTCAACATTTAAACAGAAAAGAATGTTACAAAATAAATAGCATTTTTAAAAACTATATTTGTGTCGCAGATTGAAATCAGTATTGTTCCTTCTTTACAATTTTTCCCCAAACAGCTTATACTGTAAAGGAATTGATTGTTTTTTAACTGTTTAGTAGAATTAACTTGCAAATCCATCTGGCCCTGGGCATTATTTCCTCTCTGAACCAGTTGTGACAAAAGAGAGGTTCAATCATTGCCCAGCATAGCCCCATTTTCCCCTCTGCTGTAAAAGATCTTCCTTGCATTGTTACTTTATGTGAGATAATTTTACTCATTCTTCCTCTCCCTTCCCTGTTCTCCCAGTGCATTCCTGTTTCTCACCCCTTCCTTTTTTTTAAATCATCTCAACATAATGGACTCACATACACGTCCCTCTGTCTATATGGACTCCTTCTCACTGCCCTATGATAAAGTTCTTAGGAGTTACATGTATTACCTTTCCATGGAGGAATATAAACATTTTAACATTATTAAGTATTTTATGTTTTCATTTTGATGTTTACATTTTTGTGCTTCTCCTAAGTTTTGTATCTGAATGTCAAATTTTCTATTAACCTCTGGTCTTTTCATCAGGAATGTTTGAAAATCCTCAATTTCTTTAAATATCCACTTTTCCCCTCTGGAGTATTATACTCAGTTTTGCTGAATAGACAATTCTTCTTTGTAATCCCAGATCTTTTGTCTTCTGGGAAATCACAATCCAAGCCCTTCACTCCTTTTATCTAGAAACTTCTATATATTGGGGGATTCTAACTTTAGCTCTATGATATTTGCATAGTTTCTTTCAGGCTGCTTTCAATATTTTCTCCTTGACTTGGGACCTCTGGAATTTGACTAAAATATATCTGGGAGTTTTAATTTGGGATCTCTTTTAGGAGGTTATCAGCAGATTCTTTCCATTTCTATTTTAACCTCTATTTCTAGGATATTGGAGGAGTTTTATAATTTTTTAAATTATCTATATAAAATTTCTTGAAATATGACTTCTAGGCCCTTTTTTGTCACGGCTTTCAGATAGTCTAATAATTCTTAAATTACCTCTCCTACATTTATTTTCAGGTTGGTTCTTTTTTCCATAAGATATTTCATATTGTCTTCTAGTTTTTCACTCTTTTGACTTTTTTTTTATCTTTTGCTTGATGTCTCAAGGAGTCATTAGCTCCCACTTACCCAATTCTAATTTTTAAGAATTTTTTTCCTTTAATGAGTTTTTGTATCTCTTTTTTTCAAATTAGCCAATTCTTCTTTTCAAGGAGGTCTTCTCTTCAGTGATTTTTTTGTGCCTCTTTTACATTTGGCCAATTCTGTTTCTTAAGTCATTTCTTTTTTCAGTATATTTTGTGCCCCTTTTGCCAAGCTGTTAATTTTCTTTTCATAATTTTCTTGTATCACTTTCTATTTTTTCCCAATTTTTCCTCTATCATTCTTACCTCTTTCTTTAGCTCTTTTATGAATTCTTGTTGGGCTTGTTTTCATTTTGTATTTTTTTTCTTTGAGGATTTGCTAATATTTGTTTTTAAATTGTACTCCTCTGTGTCATGGATCTCTTTCTGACCAGTTCTTTAATCTTCTTTTTATTTCTAGGCTGAGAGTCCTTGAAACTACTACTTCTGCTGTCTCCACCTTCAAGGCACTCAGCTAATGTTGCTACATGTGTACTCAGGGCTGGGCCCATCATGGTGTCAGTGACCTCTTTCAATCTCCTGAGTTGTCTTGGGCTAGAAAAAAATGTCTCACCCTGACCTTTCATTGGCTATGCTGATCCAGAATTTGATTGGATGCATTATTTTAAAGTTGTTTGAAAAGATAATTTGGGGAGAATTCAGTCAGGCTGCTGCATCTATTCTGACACATTGGCTCTGCTTTCTTTACAGATGTTTATTTTGCATGACTTCACATGTATAATGAGTATCATATTTCTTGTTTTCTCAATGGAGCAGGGATGGTTTGGAAAGAAGGAGAGAATTTGGAACTGAAAGTAAAAATAAAATTTAAAAATAAAGTTTATCATTTCTACTACTGTCCTATAGAAAGCTAATTCTTCTAATAACATGAAACTGTTTAATGAGCATTGATCTGGGAGTTGACATGAATTCTGTCCTTGTCTATGGCAGTAGTTAAATATGTAACCTATGGAAAATCATTTACAAACAAGGAAACTGAAGCCCCAAATTTGATACTCTCCCAAATCTGAGTAAGTTAGATAATATTATTTCTCCTATAATATCAGATGAGTGTGATAGTCTATGGATTATTTGGGTTTTTTAATCAATCAATAATCATTTATTAAGCATGTAACCTGGCACTATGCTATGTGCTATGATACAAAGATGAAACAGTGAAATAAGGTTTTTTTCCATTAAGAAGGCTACTGATAAGCCCTTTAAGTAAAAAACTTGAAAATGTTGCTCAGGAGGGAATAAGAAAGCTCAATGTATATCTGCCTAAACTCATCTATGAAAGGACAAAACATTTCTAAATCTCAGTTCCTTTCCTCTGTGGCAATCTTGATTCAGGCTCTGTTGTGGCCAAATGTTCACAACTGTGCAGCTGTGCCACAGAACCATTATCCTACTCTAACTAGTTGTTGAAAAGACTTTCAAAATGTTTTCTCCATCTTCAGTGTATCTTTTCCCTGCTCCCTCTTGAAATTGCAATGTGCTCTGCCTGTTTCTGCTTTTGCACTAATGCTGAATACTGATGAGAAGAGTTTGGCATCAATCCAAAAAATGATTTTTCCTATCCTTTTGCCACATTCTCTGCTACTTGCAGCCTCTTTCTTATGACAGATGCCTGATTTTCCAAATTGCTCCCAACCCAATTTCTCCCCTTCCCACTAGTATAATTATCTCCAGTTATCTCAGATATTATTACTCCCACTCCTGTATGTCCTGTGAAGAGACAAACCTCAAACATTTCCTAAGATCTTTACACGGTTCATTTTAAATAAACCTCTTTACCTTACTCTGTCTTTTAAAAAACATTTCTAGATCCATATTTGAATTCATCTTAGTATTCCTACTACCTATAAGTCTGTGGAGGACGATGTTTGAAATGTTGGCATCAACAAGTCAGGGACTTGGCTACAGCATCATCGGTATAGGTTTAGGAATACCAAAATTCAGAGTAATATAATAAGTAATATTGATCTGACTTTTAATGACTAATAATGGAACACAATTAGTAGGTGGTAAAATGCTTCTGCAAGAAGGAGAGGGAAATCTTCCCCTCAGTCCACTTGTTGTATATAACCTAAAAAAGCATAAGAGAAAGGGTAGAGAATGAACCTAAGCTGCTAGGTCCTTCTTCCTTATCTGTGTTTCCTCTCTAGTTTCCACAAAGCCAAATTCCTCTGCTCTGAAACTTTTACTAAGGCTATCCCCACCCTGAGCAATTCTATTGAATTTCCAATCTTGAGGTAAGTTTCCTTAATTTTCATATGCAAATGGACCAACTAAATTCTAAAAGAAAACTTCCTATACAAGGTGTAAATGGATCAATCAGAGGCTCCTCAAAATTTGAAAGTGTCATAATCTGAAGTCTCATTGTATATTGTAATTTCATTAAAAAGATTGGGGATAAATCCAAGGGTAAGAAGTCCCTTTAGTACACACACACACACACACACAGACACACACCACATGACCCTGGGAAATTTTCCAGGACTCTACATTTCAGAGTAAATATTGATCTGTAGTAATGCAGTTTCCTAACTAGGAGTTCCCTACCTAGATCAAATAACATATCTATCCTCACACATAAGTATATGCATGTATATGTAAATATTATGTGTACATTGTATGTGCTGAAATGACTAGAATCTAAACATTTAAGAAAAAAACAAGATACATTTCAAAAGTACATAAGTAACAAAACAATTTTTGTAGGTGGCTCAATGTGCTTATATACATAAACAAATCTAACAAAAAGTATGAAAAAAATTATGAACTTAAAAAGAATGTCAGAAAAAAGCTAAATTAAGAAACTATTAAAAATTAAATGTAAAATATGTGTTCATATGTATATATATTTGGCATCATATACTTTACAGAAATCAATCACATATTAAGTCATAAATAACTCATAAACAAATGTGGCACGGGACACATTTTAAGTACATCTTTTATAGGTCAAAATGCAGTAAAAGTATAACCAATAAGGCAAAGATGAAAAACAGATATATAAGTGGAAGCTAAATAATGGGATCCTAAGGAACAAATCAGAGAAAAATACATTAAAATTATGTCAAAAAAAACAAATTATCAAATTTTGATGAATTCTACTGCAGGAGATTTTTGGGGAAAATTTAAATCTCAGAAAACTTATATTAACAAAAGATAAAATGAGAATACCACTAAATTAATTGTGCAATTAAATAAAAATATTAGAATACTATAATAATGAAAATTGGAAGAAAAAAATCAAGCATAAATTATAGAAATCAGAAAAGGTAAAAGAGATGATCTTGATTATATATAATTCATTTGAATTACATATATGCATATATTTCTAATTAGGTAAAATTAGAAAAATAGATATAGATTTTGAGGAAATCTTTGCATTAAATATCCCTGAAAAGAGTTTGACAGTCAAAATCTTTGCAGAATTAACACAAATCTACAAGATTTAGACCAATTCTCCAATGAATATATGAATAAAGTACATAGACAAATACATTTCAAAGAAGAAATATAAACCAAATAAAAACTTTGTACCTAATAAGTTGACAAAGATGAGAGGGGCAAGCAGTTCCTTAATTCATTGCTGCTGGTGCTGTGAATTGATTGAATCATTTGGAGAAATACTTTAAAATTACTTAAGAAGAAAAGCTATTAAATTGCTCATGGCCTTTGTCAGAGATACCCCTATTGGAACTCCATCCCATGGTAAATTGTTGAACTTTATTTGTTATGACAAAGGTCCAGAAAGGAAATTTACATATCTAATAATTGGGAATAGATGAAGAAGCTGTTACATGAAAGAAATTAAATATCATGATTCTATAGGGTATAATGAATGTGATAGATTCAGAATATCATAGGAAGACTTGTATGAAGTAATTTTTAAAAGATTTGCATGTGCTGTGAAATACATATGAAATGATGGGGGAAAAATATTTCTATGCACTGTGGGGAGAAAAGGAAAGTTAAAAGAACAATATACACAATACTACAACCATGTAAGTAAAGTTAGTCCTTAGAGATAACAAAATTTGGGTCAAAGATGGCAGTCTATGTTTAGAAACTCTCAATGTGAAGGGATACTTTCTTTGTTTTGTTTTTTAGCAATTAAAATATAAAAGTGTAGTGGCACCTGTTATAGGTAACTGCCATTCTACTGGATTTTACTTAAGTGTTTTGCAAGGGAACTTGTTTGTATGTTTATTCAGAAAGGTATGCTACATGAAAAGAAAAAGTATCCATCTTAAAGTGTTTTAAAATATATGAATATATACTATTACCTTGAGTATTATATTTTCTATACCACAAGTACATAATAAATACTCAAAAAGTTAATAACATTGTGCACTTTTAAAAAACAGAGTTTTACTGATGGCTTTTCTCTTTACATCACACATATTTTCATGTATCAAGGAAAACAGCCAAGCAAAGTTAAATGGCACACTGACCTCACATCACAGGGTATACACCATCCTGCACTGTTGTTCTCCATATCTAAGGAAAGAAAGGATATATTTTTTTCTCCTTTCTTCTAGGAAAATGTCAATCAACATAATTTATTGATATTGGTATTGAGAAATTGTTGCGTTTAATATCTCTCATAAGAGTTTGACCTTTAAAAATTCTTTAAGAGTTGACATACATCTACAAAATTTAGACATTCTCCAGTAGATATATGGGCAAAAGATGTAGACATACATTTTTCAAAAGTAAAAATACAAACCACCTGACTATCAAATAGATACTTCCTGTATCTATTTGAATGCATATATATATAATATACATTATATATGCATGTATATGTGTGTTTTCTTATTACTTTCTAGCTCAATCTATTCCCCATTCATAATTTTGTCATAAGCTTCAGTAAAGTCACACATGTCTGCAGAGTGGGGAAAGCAAATGAAAAATCATTACTTGCAATTCTACATTTTATTTCATTTAATACAAGAACTATACTGGTCATTTGAACCATGTCAGCAACTTAAAACTACATTTTGAAACTCAAATGTAAAACTCTTAACAGCCACAGAACTTCCATTGTATACCTGTTTTCTTTCAATGTGTCATCCCATTTGTCCAGGAAGTCACTTCTTCAGTTTTCCAGACTATATTTGGTATAGAGTTGATTTGTAGAAATAATACCTAAGGTAAATACATAAAATACAAAAGATAAATGTGGTCGTGGGCACTCATGCTGCCTCTGTTTTTCTCTTGAAAAGTCATATGTGTCATTACTAGTGCTGTTAACACTGTCATGTACAAAAATCTTGTTTCCTTCCAGGGTACTAATTACCCCTGAGCTTCTATATAGTAGAAGCTGCTCTATTGAGGAATTTTCTATACCATAGGTCTTTGACCTCAACCAAAGAGGTTTATTCACTGGAAATAATTGAACCTTGTAACAGTTCCAGAGCATGAACCCAAAAGATGCTATTGTTTTGAGGGTACCCTTCATGTCTTTCCCTAAACCATCATTTAAAATATCTGTAAACAAGACAAAACAGTTTCTGTTACTTTGTAGAATATACATCACTAAATGTCCAAATGCTCAGTTCTGGTCATGTTATTTCCCTATTCAAAGACCTTCACTGGTTCTCTAGTAACTATAGATTTAAGAAAAAGAAAAGAAAACTCCATGATCTGTCATTTAAGGCCTTCCACAATGTGGCTTTAATCTATTCAATCTTATTTCTCATTGCTTCCTTCAACTGTCCTAACTTCCAACCAAATCAGATTACTAGAATACAGAGACCAACTTTCTACTCTCAAGCATGCAATTAATAATACTGTAGGAGAAATCTTTGTTTTTAAACAAAACAATATGTTGCCATTTTTTGAGGAATCTATATAAATCTCTCCTAGTCCTAAAGATCTATATAAGCCTCCAGTATCAATTTTCTTCCCCCAATGCTTCTCTCCTTTAGTTCTTGAGAGAAGATTTGGGGTGTTATTCTCTATTATTTGCCTAGATTCTTTCTGTAGTTCCTCTTCATGTACAGGGTCAAAAATTTAAAGGAGAAAGGGACTGTTATCTTTACCCAGTTAACTGACTACTTCCCATGCCACCAAGTACTGCTATTTCTTTTTTGTCATAAGTCCTTTAGCGATTCATTGTTGCTTCTAGCAGGGACACCATATATGCCTCACATATAATCTATACATCCACCCTAATCATCTTCATGCCATCCACTCTGTTGCTGTAACCTCCGGACTTTTAGGGATCGCACCCCAGGGAAATCTTACCCTGAAGCCTAGCTGCCCAGACTGGTAAGTAAGGTGCACAAACTCATAGCTAGATTATATACAGCTGGCCCCAGATCAGCCAGAGTGTACTGACTGACTCATCATATGGAACTCTTTACTGCTTAGGCCTTCACAATTCTCAATTGAAAATCCTCTTTTGAGTATTGGCAACTACCGCCAAGATCTGCACCTATGGCAGTTCCACCTGGGCATGATGACACTATAGAACCCCTTTACTCATTCCATACTAGCCTACCCACCTCACATCTGCTTCCTGTTTGTTTCTTTTTATCTTAGGAAAGCCTTGACCAGTACCATAGATGGCCAAATATTGGCCTCATGCCTTAGCACCATCCATTTTCAGGATTATTGATTGAGTAGATGTGTTGTTCCACATTCCTTAGCACAGAAATTCTTTTACTTTTTTGTAAAAATGAAAACTGGTGAAACCTGTGGATCCCTTCTCCAAATAATCTTTTATTTATTCATTTGTTTAGGATTTTGTTTTTCCACAGTTACATATAAAAACAATTTTTAACATTCATTTTTAAAACTTTGAGGTCTGAATTTTCTCCCTTCCTCCCTCTCCAAACCCCTTCATTGAGAAGGCAAGCAATTTGACATAAATTACACATGTGTAGGTATGCAAAATATTTCCATAATACTCATGTTGTAAAGAAAAAAAAAGAACAAAAAACCCTTAAGAAAAATAAAGAAAGTAAAAAACATATGCTTCCATCTGTATTGAGACACCATCAATTCTTTCTCTGGGAATGGATGGAATTTTTCATCTTTAAGTCCTTCGGAGTTGTATTGGATCACTGTATTGCTGAAAATAGGTAAGTCACTCATAGCTAATCATCTTACAATATTGCTGTTACTTTGTGCAAAGTACATTTCACTTTGTATCAGTTCATGTATGTCTTTCCAGGTTTTTCTGAGAGCATCCTGCTCATCATTTGTCATAGCACGATAGTATCTCATCATAATCACATGCCACAATTTGTTCAGCCTTTTCCCAATTGATGGGCAATTTCTCAGTTTCCACTTTACCCCATCAGAAAAGCTTCTGTAAATACTTTTGTACATAAAGGTCCTTTTCCTTTTTGTTTTTTATCTCTTTGGGGATATAGACATAGTAGCAGTATTTCTAGATCAAAAGGTGTGCATGGTTTTATAGCCCTTCAGGGATAGCTCCAAATTGCTCTACAGAATGGTTGAATCAGTTCACAACTTCACCAACAGTGCATTCATGTCTCATTGTTTCCACATACCCTCCACCATCCATCATTTTCCTTTTCTGTCCTATTAGCCAATCTAATAGATATGAGGCAGTATCTCAGAATTGTTTTAATTTGCATTTCTCCAATCAATAGTGGGTTAGAGTATTTTTTTCATATGGCTATAGATAGCTTTGATGACTTCATCTGAAAACTGTTATATGTTTTGATCATTCATCAGTTAGGGAATGGCTCTTGTTTTTTATAAATTTGTATCAGTTCTCTATATGTTTGAGAAATGAGGCTTTTATCAGAGAAAATTGCTTCAATTTTTTTCCACAATTGCTATTGCTAACTGTATTTCCCTCTATCCTATCCCCATTTATTCCATTCCCTCTCTCTCTTTTCACCAGTCTCTCCTCAAGAGTGTTTTGCTTCTGACTACACCCTCCCCCAATCTGCCCTCCCTTCTATCACACACACACACCCTTTATCTTGTCCCCTTTTCCTCCTACTTTTCTGTAGAGTAAGATAGATTTATATACCCAATTGAGTGTGTACTTTATTCCCTCTTTCAGCCAATTCTGATGAGTAAGGTTCACTCACTCCCCCTCACTTCCCCCATCTTCCCTTCCACTCTAAAAGCTTTTTCTTGCCTCTTTTAAAAGAGATAATTAACCCATTATGCCCCTCCCTTTCCCTTTCTCCCAGTGCATTTCTCTTTCTCACCCCTTAATTTTATTTTTTTAGATATCATCCCTTCATATTCAACTAACACCTGTGCCCCCTGACTATATATATACTCTTCTATTTGCCTTAATAATGAAAAGGTTCCTTTGAGTTACATGTATCATCTTCTTCTATATGAATGCAAACAGTTTAACCTTAGGAAGTCCTTTATTATTTCTCTTTCCTGTTTACCTTTTTATGCCTCTTTTTGAGTCTTGTATTTGGAAGTCAAATTTTCTATTCAGCTCTGGTCTTTTCATTAAGAATGCTTGAAAATCCTCTATTTCATTGAATGTCCATTTTTTCCTCTGAAAAATTATACTCAGTTTTGTTGGGTAGGTGATTCTTGGTTGTAATTCTAGATCCTTTGCCCCCTAGATTATCATATTCCAAGCCTTCCAGTCCTTCAATAAAGAAGTTGCTAAATCTTCTGTTGTCCTGACTGTGGCTCCATTTTGCTTGAATTGTTTCTTTCTGGCTACTTACAATATTTTCTTTTTGAGTTGGGGGCTCTGGTATTTGGCTATAATATTCCTGGGAGTTTTCATTTTGGCATCTCTTTCAGGAGGTGATCAGTGGATTCTTTCAATTTCAACCCTCTAGGGCAGTTTTCTTTGATAATTTCTTGAAAGATGATGTCTAGGCTCTTCTTTCAATCATAGCTTTCAGGTAGTCCAATAATTCTTAAATGATCTCTTCTGGATTTATTTTCCAGGTCAGTTGTTTTTTCCGATGAGATATTTCACATTATCTTCTTTTTTTCCCTTCTTTTGGTTTTGTTTTATTGTTTCTTGATTTCTCATAAAGTCATTAGCTTCCATTTGCTCAATTCTAATTTTGAAGGAATTATTTTCTTCAGTGAATTTTTGTACCTCCTTTTCCATTTGGCCAATTATACTTTTTAAGGAGCTTTTTTTTGGTCAGTGAATTTTTGTGTTTCTTTTTCCATTTGGCTAATTCTGCTTTTGAAGGCATTCTTCTCCTCATTGTCTTTTTGTACCACTTTTACCATTTGCCCTAGTCTGTTTTTTAAGGTGCCATTTTCTTCAATATTTTTTGTGTCTCCTTTACCAAGCTGTTGACTCATTTTTCATGATTTTCTTGTATCACTCATTTCTCTTCCCAATTTTTCCTCTACTCTCTTACTTGAGTTTCAAAATCCTTTTTGAGCTCTTGCATGGCATGAGATCAATTCTTATTTTTTGAAGGCTTTGGATGCAGGAACTTTGACTTTGCTATCTTCTTCTGAGAGTGTGTTTTGATCTTCCTTATCACCTCAGTAACTTTCTATGATCAGATTTTTTTTTTGTTGTCTGTTCATTTTCCTAGCCTATTATTTGACTTTTAACTCTTTATTAAAGTAATGTTTTGCTTCCAGGGTGGAGGATGCACTGTCCCAAGCTTCAGAAGTTTTGTGCAACTGTTTTCAGAGATACTTCTAGGAACTTGTAAATTTTCAGTTCTTCCACAGTGGTATGATCGAAGGAGAGGTGTTTACTTCTCTCCTGGCCTGTGCTCTGGTCTTTGAGGGACCACAAGTATTCTTTTTCTGCCCTGGAACTGTGAGGAAGGTCCCTCCACTACTGTGCTGCAAGCTCTGGTGTGCTAGTGCTTCTTCTCACCCTGGTACTTCCACCCAGTACTGCAACCTGGATCCAACTATGGGCAAAGCACCAGAGTCCTGCCTCAGTGCTAGCAAAGAGACCCCTCTATTCTCCTTATGACCAGCTATGCGATCCTCCTGCCATAGGTGATCTGAGAGCTCCAGAAGCAACCACTGTCTCCACTGATTCAGTGTCTCTCACAGCCTGCTCCTGGTTTGCTAGTGCCAGGGCTGTGCTGACCAGCTTGCACTGGACTGTGCTCCACTCTAACCCACACAGGAGAGAGGTTTCCTGCTGATCTTCTAAGTTATCTTTGGCATCTATAGGCTGGGAGGTCTGGAAACTACCACTGCTGTCAGTGATTCAGATGACCAAAAGCCTGCTCCTGGTTTGCTGGGGCCTGGTCTAGGCTAAGCAGCCTGTACTGGACTGTGCTCCTCTCTCACCCTGGTGCAACAGACCTTTTCTGCCAACCTTCCAGGTCGCCTTGGGCTGGAACATTGTTTAGCTCCATCTTTTTGTGAGTTCTGCTGCTCTAGAATTTGTTTAGAGTCATTATGTAAAGGTGTTTGGAGGGAATTGGGGTAGAGCTCAGGCAAGCTCCTGCTATGACTCCACCATCTTGGTTCCGCCTCTTTCTCCAAATAATCTTTTTAAATGAATAAGATAAAATACAAAGAACTACATAAGAAATAAATTATATTGAAATAGCTCTCAAAATATGTTACAAACCCCAGGTTAAAAATCTTTGCCAGAAAGAATTGTCTATATACTGGTTTCCTCTACTTCCTTATTACCCACTCACTCTCTTTTATTCAAGCTTTTAACCCTATAACTTAACAGAAAATACTCTCTTTTTCAAGGTTGCCAGGGATCTTTTTGCTGCTACATTCAATATTTTTTCCACTGTTCTCATCCTCTTCAAAGTCTTCTAAGGTTTTGACCCTACTGACCACTTGATTCTCACATATACCATTGTCTTCCTTGGCTCCTGCTTTCTCCTCAGACTCTTACCTGTCTGAATACTGTCAGCCTCTGCTGATTCATTTTCCTTCTCTTCTTTCCTAAGCAAAACCCTCTTTTCTTCACTTGCTCAGTTCTCACTCTTTGTGATCTCATTAATTCCTATGGGTTCATGCAGATGATTGATTTATTCAATATTTTTATCTGTCTCCTCAACTCCAGGTCTATATCACCAACTATCTGCCATAGATCTTTTTTTGCATGTCCCATCCTTCAGATTCTCAAACTCAACATGTCCAAAATAGATCTCTTTATTTCTCCCCTAAATCATCCTTCCTTTCAAACTTTGTTATCTGTCACTGGGTCTACTGTTCCCTGAGTCACCCAATTTTATTCTTGGCATATCTTATTTTTAGGCAATTGGGGTTAAGTGACTTGTCCAAGGTCACACAGCCAGTAAGTGTCAAGTATTTGGTCTGAGGCCAGATTTGAACTCAGGTCCTCCTGACTTCAGGGCCGGTGCTCTATCTACTGTGCTACTTAGCTGCCTCTTGGCATATTATTTAAAACCCTCTACAATCTGGTACCAACCTATTTTTTTCAGGCTTATCTCTCATTAACCCCCTTCTTGTACCATAGTCCAATCAAATTGGACAAACAACCTTTCATAACTTTGATATTCTGTCCATATGCATTTTCCCATGCTATCCCCTATTCCTGAAATCACCTTCCTCCTCATCTTCTCAGAATCTTTATTATCCTTGAAGGTTCAATATAGCTATAACCTTCCTCTGAAGCCCTCACTCTACCCCAACTCCCAATTGGTAATGCTTTCTCCCTCCTAAAATTACCTTGTATTTGCGGAAACTTTTATTTTTTTATTGCTACAATATAAGGAAGATTATCAGAAGTGTGCAGATACTCCTGGACAAAGTTCCCATCATAAAGTAGACTCTCCTAATTATCATATTTAGAGGTGTATGGAGCCAGCTCTAAATGTCTCGAACCATTGATAATTTTCAGTATAAGTATATAAGCCACAGAGATGAACAACACTAGACTTAAGAAAGTGTTACCAATGCAGATTTAACTTAATAGTGTACACATACATTTTTGCACATCCCTATGCTGTCCTGCTTGAGTTCTGCAGGAGGGAAGTAGGAGACTCAGGTAATGAAGTCATCACCAGATCAGAGGTCTAGTGAATAGAGACTACTGCTGCTGTTGATGATGATGATGATAAAAAATAACTGGTATTTATATAGTGCTTTAAGATTTATAAAGTACTTTGCATCCATTATATCCTTTAAGCCTCACAACATTCCTAGAGACCAGTCCCAGGAGGCTGTGTGCCCAAACGCCTTCATACAAGTACAAGGTTTTTGCCCAGACCCCTGAGACACTTGGAAGCTACCACTGAACTGCAGCAAAGTTGTAACATGAATAGAACAAGACTAGAATATATTAATTCCATCATGAGTGTGAAGCTAATAGTGATATTTGCAATGCATTTCAGAAGAAACTGTTTCATTTTCAACATTGAATTCCTTAAACCTAGCACCATACCTTGTACTCAGTTGGAGCTCAATAATTGAGTTCAGTTGAACTAAATCACTCTTCTTGTTATGATACCTACATTTTTTTAAATTTCTTATTGCTTTGTATAAAAGCTATACTAAAATTAGCTATCAGTACCTATGACCTAAATACCATATTGTGGTCACATAAACACATTATGATTTACACACATGGAGTCTTCTTTTTTTTTTTTTTACCCAGATTTACTGAAAGTTCTTTTGGAAAAAGTGAAATGCTTATCTTCTGGAGTTTTTTTCTGATATTTCAGAATTTGTTTCTTGGAAATACATCAATTGTGTTCAGGTTTGTGTCCTTAAATGTATCCATTTAAAGTTATTTTCTATATTTACCTCACAGTGACTACTTAATATCAGCTATGTTTTGGAAATGGGAATGTCCAGAGTAGACTTCTTTTTTTCTTAACTGTTATTTTCTTCTCAGAAATAGTTTCAGCTCTGAAAAAAGAAAGATAAAGCCAATTAAGCACTTGTCATTTTTTGAAAGTGGTGTTGTAGGTTCTTTCCGGCATTTGGAAAAAGGATTGTATATTTATTATTTGATTTATCTTACTGTCTCTGCTAGAACATTTTGTTTTGTGTATTTTAAACAGAGAAAGAAATTACTTGATAAATAGTATCCATCAAAACAACCTGGAAGCCACTTAAGATGTTGGTACTTAAATGTAGTCAAGATAGTTTTCTCACTCAAGTATTCTGAGTGCTTCGGTGGCTAAAAAGATGACAGGGGAAATAAGAAGACACAGAAAAGGGAATTGAATTGGATATTTGATGTTAAATATTTTTTCTATACCAAAAAAAAAAAAAACAGACATCCCAGATAGAATGGCTTTGCATTTGATGGTAATGATTATATCATTCGGTCCAGTTATTAATGTTTAATGTACTGCAGCAGAACTGTTGCAGGTAATGCTTAATCACAGTCCTGTTACATAACGGCCAAATTGCAGATGTAAGTTAGATTGACTCACAGTGCATTCCACACAGTAGGCACTTAATAAATGCTCATTTATTCATTTGAATTTTGTCTCAGGTATTTAAATAGCATAATGCCACATGGGCATGCCAACTTGCATTTACTGAAACTTCTGTTAACCTGTATTTATGAGCTCTCCCAATGGACCAGAGCTCAGACAAGGAGCAGAGAAAAAACATGCTGGGAAATACAGGAAAAACTATTTAATACTAACTTTTATAAGTACAAGTGGGTTTTCTGATGTCTGACAGTTCCACTGCCTACATCTTAAGGGATAATATGAATAAGAAGACTTGGGCTTGAATCTTAGCTATTCTTTTTATTACTTGTGTGAGTTTAGACAAATCACTTAAACCCACTGGTCCAGTTTTCTGGGCAAAACTGGACTACATCATCTCTAAGGATCCTTTCAGGCTCAAAAAAAAATTTAGTCTATGATTCAATGTATTCTGTTCAGTTATTATTTTTCTGTCTCAAAGCCTATCAGGTAGAAATGCATATGGGATAGGACGTCATCTTTGCCTCATGCCACAAATGTTTCTTCCCAGCTTTCTATTGGAATTCTTTTATTTTTGCTGACAGAAGATTGATGAAAGCACATGGATGGCAGTCAACATAATGCATCATGACAAATCTTGAACGCTAACTAGGGCTAGTTAAGAAGAGGAGTAAAGAAGAGCATGTTCTTTAGTGTAGAAAGTTCCTTGAAGATCTATTCCAATTTCTCATTTTACAGATAAGTAAATTGAAGCACAGGAGTTAGAATCATCTGGCCAAATTCATTAAGTTTAATAAGAAGTAGAATCAGAACTTTGAGCCATATTTTCCAATGCCAAATCCAGTACTATTCCCACTCTACCATCTTGATTCTATTGAAACAACAGGAGAATTTAAGGAGGTGGAATAGAATTATCCAACTTGAAATTTGGCCAGAAAATAGAGCCTAACACACACCCACACCCCCTCCTTCAGCAATATGTTCCATTCTATTTTAAATGACCACACATGGTTGGGTCCTCAGTTTCATAGCTGAAGGCAGATAAGAGAAGTGTGGGGCTACAGCCCCAAATTCTAACCTCAGCCCTGCTGCTGCTACTGCTACTTATCTTTGTTTTTGTTTAGATTTCTTCTCATTAACATTTTTATGTAGGTTTGTAGAAATAATTTCAAATGATTATAAAGCATTTGGTAAATACACAGTGCTATTAGAATGATAAATCAATATTGTAATAATAAGTATATGTGATTACAAAAACAGCATGCTTACCATAGGAATATGAAGAGAGCATGGGGAGAGAAAGGAAGAGTGTTACCTTTGGAACAGAAGAGATGCTAAAGTAAGACAGAACAAAGCAGACTTGTTTCATGGATTTTCTACTTTCAACTGCTGCCAATAGCTCTACTCCATTCTGTGCCAGAATTAACACACCTTTGGGGCATGGTTTAATTTCCCATTTTCCAACCTATGTGAAACATTCCTTTTGACAAGGTGTAAACCAGCTGCCTTGAAAGGCAGCCTGAGTTGCAAAAGATACTGACAGTTGTATTTCTTCCCAGCATGAGAAGACAGGAAGCCAATCGGAGATCAGGACTGGAGGACAGAGATTATACCACCACACACACACACAAACACACACACACACACCACACACAGAGTAGTAGTTTTAAGCATCTCCTGAGCATAAGTTCAAAGAAGAAAAAGATGGCAGAGATTTCTCTCAACACATGGAAGTGATATCTATATGACGGGACAAATGGCAATGTATAAAACTGTTTCTCTCTCTCTCTCTCTCTTTCTCTCTCTCTCTCTCTTTCTCTCTCTTTCTCTGTGTGTGTGTGTGTGTGTGTGTGTGTGTTTCTCTCTTTGTCTCTCTCTCTCTCCCCCTATTTGAAATGAGTACAACTGACATCCTTTTCCAACCATGTCCTTTCATTCTGGTACACCATATCTGATTAATCTTATCCTGTTTCTTATAAACACCTGAGATTGGCTCTGCTTTCTACATTTCCTTGTATCCCATTGTTAGTAGCACAAGGACAAAGGAGAGTGACTTTTCCTAAGAACAGGATTAAATACTAATCCCCTAGTATATTGTTAGTGAGTTTTTGTTCTCTGAGGGCATAATTACAAACTACATTTCCAAGGGCATAATGTCCATGAATTTAGGGCCTATTAAATCTGCCCCATCAGACTAAGAGCCTAATGTAGCATCCTTTAGGGTTACATATGTATCTTCTGTGTTCATCATTCTTTTCCTGCTCATTCCTTCTGCTTCCCCAACCAGTTCTATTTGGAAACACATGGGCATGTGAGAGGATAATGGGGTACTTTATTAACACATTGCTATGCCCATAGGCATTGTCATGTGAACTCAGTACCAGGAAGAAGCTTTCTGCTAGTCTGAGAGACATTCCAGATTTCCCTAGGTACCAGGGACCTTGGACTTCATCTGGGACAGGCTACCCAAAAATGATGATGTAAAGTCATTATCCATAGCTGCAGTAAAGGCCATACTGTACTGGAATGGGAAAGGGAGGATGGGCAAATCACTCTCTGACTACTGAGGATGAGAGCTAAAGAGTTGTGGGCAGATGGAGGTGAAGTGTGAGTAGAGAACAGTAGAATGGCAAGAATACCAATACAACCTTGAGGCACACTAAAGTAAGCCAAAGTGGTTCCCATCACATACCCCATCCAGGTGCCATCTACCCATTAAATGCCTGATGATCATTCACTTCCCTCTTCCACAGTCCCTTCCATTCTATTTGAGTGGCAAAGGAGTTTTGGAAGCTTCATTTTTTCCTAAACTTTTACTTTCATTCTTAGGCATATGATCATCCTTTAATAAAATGTCTTGATCAACAAGTCCAAACATTTCTCTGTGTTTATTCAGTGTATGGAGAGAGATAAGTAAAAAGAGGACTTTCCCCTTCCAAAGATGGAAGTCATTTTTGTGCCGTGAAGCAGAGCTGGGGGAAGAGCTGCCTAGAGAGAGTCTAGGCACAAATGAGCTTTACAGCGATACCAGAAACCCACTGTGAAGTACCCCTGAAGATCATGATGCAAGGGAAAACAAATCAAAAACCCATTCATCTTGGATCTCCTTTCTGCTGGTTGCCTGGAGATTTTAAAGAAAAGTGGAGAGTGGGGAGCAAGGACTTAGCAACTACACAGTGGGACAGCCGAAGGCCTTCAACAGAGCAAGCTTAGTTGCTAGAGCTTAGAGTTCTCTGCATCTAATTCTGGAGAGCCTTGAACTCACTCATCAACTCCCTAGGGACTGCGCAATTTAAAAATGGTAATAGGATTGCAATTGATACTAGAAGCTGATACATATGTAGCTTAAGTTTTACATCATGATCTCATATGTTATCTCAATTGATACTACTCCATGGGTTAGATACTATCATTATACTCGTTTTACAGATGAAGAAACCAAGGCTGAGAGAGGTTAAATAATTTACCCAGTATCACATAGCATGCAAGTGTCTAGTCCTACTTTCTATCCACTATGTCCTATTGCTCCCATCCACAACACTGATACTGCCTTGTGCAAGTCAGTGATCGTTACCATATTCTCTATCCCGCCATAACAGGTATACAATGTTACTAGTGGTTGTTTAGGTAATGACTTATGTAGATAGTAGGTCTGCCTATGGTGGGCAGCACGGAGTAATACAGGGAAGAGAAAAGAAGTACTTCTAATATGTAGGTATTACCAAAGGCTGAACCTATTATTTTTAAATAGAATATTAGACCATGTTTTGGTAAAAAGAATTGTGGATTTGGAATCAGGTAACCTGACCTTGTGATCCTAATTCTGTAATGTATCACTTAATAGCTATATAATCTCTCAACTACAGTTTCCTCATTTATAAAAGAAGCTTAAATGCTCAACATTTGCATTACCTGCCTTCAAAAAGTCAATGTGAAGAAAGTTCTTGATAAACCCTAGTGTTATATGAAAGCAAGCTATCATATTATAAACCCCACTCTCCTATCCTCCAGGTATATCAGATATGACTGCCCCTCCCATTTACATACACATTCTTCAGATTAGATTCCTTTTCACTTTCAAGAATGCCATTGATTTTGTTTTGTAAAACTTTATTTTGATTTTGCCTGCAGAAAAAAAAAAACAGGTTCTGGAAAAAATATGCAGTGTGAATCCTGTCCTCTCCTATCCAATCCCAAGGATGGTCCAAATTCCAGATGGACCATTTCTTGGGTACTAGTAAACGAAGCCAGACTTGTATGCTGACAGATGTGTGGAATGAATGTGGAAAGTTGGTTCATTTTTGTCACTTGTTAAATTTCTGTAATTCCCATAGGTTTTCATCAACAGGATAATGGGAACATGGCAAAATCCCTGACCTCCAGAAATTTACCTTCTGAAGATGAAAACAACAATGTACAAGTCTTCAGTTCATCTTTGGCATAAATGCTTGAAATTGGTGTGGACATTTTTAGATCAATCTTTGTCTCCAGTGCCAAATTACAGCAAAAATTGCTTTAATTAGTTTCTCTAAAGAAAATAATTATTCTAAATTTGGTTTTCAAAGTGGATATTCATTTTGAAGGGGCTAATTACTGTTGTGGAGTATTCCAGATGATCTCAATATAGGTCTCAGATGAAAATATTACAGTTTGAAGAAACAATGGCAACATCATGCAATGTATAAAGGCAGGATTTCAATAGAAAGATGATAGATCTGGGATATCTTATTTTAGCATGCATTGGTTCTGAATATGGTTTATCATGTACTATTTATATTAATCCTAGCATGTTTAAAATAATGAGTTTGCTTTTAAGGATATTTAATTTACGTACCAATAGAGAATGAATTATCCATCACAAGACCAAAAAAATGATTCTTTTGAAGCTGAAGTAAGTACTATGGTATCATCCTTGTTTTACCTTTAAATAGCACATAAATCTACTTACATCACTAGTTGGTTATATTACATTCTTTTCTTTATTTATCAATTGATTTATTATTATTGTTACAGATTTATAGCTGGAAAATTTTCACAAGGTTTTTAGCATCAGAGATGGGGACAAATGCAAAAGATAAAGGTCATGAACCCTAGTCCTTGATACCACTTATGAAGCTTTTATTTCCCTTTCCACTTAATATAATTTCAGTTTCAACAAATACTTACATGACACCTATGTGCATAGCACTGTGCCAGCTGCTGGGGGGAAACAGTTCAAGAATCTTTAATTTCCACTATTTTCCTTTCTTACTTACTATATATGTCTTCAAGAGCTGCTACATTTGAAAAATCTATCACCTTGTGGACAACCTGCTGATGCATCTTGCTAAGCTTAATTAGCTTAGTTTACAAACAGCAAGGCTCACAGTCTATCACCAGGCCCACACCCAAAGCTCTTCCAGCTTGGCAGGACCCACATAGCTTGTATTCTATTGACACACTCTACTAACTCTGTCATCTGATGTCACATTGAAGCATCAGAGCAGGACTTTGCTAGGGACCACAGAAAAAGTAAGATTCAATAATTGCCTAGACTCCGACCTCCTAGATTTCACAATCCTGTAGAAAATATAAGCATTATATATTTGGAAACACAGTGATAGTAGTGGGGGGAAAACCCTGAAATCAGTACAAAGCATGTAATGAGACATTGCTACCATCTTCAGACAGGGCTATAAGCAATGAAATCACATTTAATAAGGATAAATGTAAAGTTCTGTACATAGGTTCAAAAATCCAACTACAAAAGTATAAGACCCCTGCCTTGCAATAAGAAAGCAGTTCCTGCAAAAAGACGGCTTTCCCTGGAATTCAGGTTCAACATGGGTCAATAGTATGATGAAGCAACCAAAGAACCATAATCAGAGTTATTTAACCTCTATAGGTTTCAGTCCATCAGTCAATGAACTTTAGTTCCCTCATCTCCAAAATGAGGAGGTTGAACTAGATGACCTCCAAGTCCCCATGAACTCTATGATTATATCCAATGACTTCTGATCACATACTACTACTTTAGGAAATAAATAGCCAATATAATTCAGATAGACAGCTTCTTATTTTATCTAAAATACAATTTAATCATTATTTATTCCTACAATTCTAGTGTGTGATATATTTGGGCTCTACAGGTACAAAAACCACAGCCATGGGCTCAAAAAGATATTTCATAAATATCCTCCTTCACTACAATGTCAACACAGTGACCCAAAACCCATACTGCAACAGTACAGGTGACACAGTAGCACTGGGCCTCCTATTCTCAACTAGTACCTCACCTATATTCATTGCATTCAATATTTTAAATGCACTTTAGTTTCTTTGATAAAGGTCTTATTTCTTCAATATTTAGAGAAATAGAAGAAGAAATCAAAGTTATCAAGTCATAGGAAAAAAATGTTCAAAATCAGTAATAATTAGAGAAATGAAAATTTCTCTGAGGTACCACCACGGAAAATGACACACTGGAAGGAATTAGGGAAAATAGGTTCACTAATACATTGTTGGTATAGTGGTAAACTAGTCCAACTATTCTGGAGAATGGCTTGGAACTATGTCCAAAGGCTGTAAAGCTTCATACCCTTTGACCCAGTAATACTGCTACTAGGTCTATACCGCAAAGAGATCAAAGAAAAAGGAATAGGACTCATAAATATAAAAACATTTATAGCAGTTTTTTTGTGGGGAACAGAAATTGGAAACTGAGGGGATCCCCATCAATTAGGGACTGACTAAACAAGTTATGATATGTGAGTGTGATGAGATATTATTGTGTTGTAAGAAATGAAAAACCTGGGATTTATTAAAATTGATGCAAAGTGAAGTGAGCAGAACCAGAAGAACAATGTACTTAGTAACAGCAATATTGTAAAGATGGTTAACTATGAAAGACTTAGGTACTCTGATCAATATAATGATCCATCAGAATTCCTAAGAACTCATGATGAAAAAGCTGCCTACTTCCAGATAGAGAATTTATGGACCAAGAGAGCAGATTGAAGCATATTTTCCTTTATTTTTTCTTTATTTTTTTCATAACATAGCTAATGTGGAAATATTTTGCATGACTTTATATGTGTAATAGGTATTGTATTTCTTGCCTTCCAAATGGGTGAGGGAAGAGTAGAGGGAGGGAGAGAATGTGGAACTGAAAATAAAAATAAGATTTTCCTGTAGCCTTGTGCCATAGCAGGTTAAAAGTGGAATGTTCAATGGGCTCTGAATGGCACTCTATATCCTCTCTTCCACTCTGGTGAATCCTAAGACTTTATTCCTCTTACTTTATTGGCACATAGGACACAACTAGCACAATGATACTCATAAAATCAGTCTTAGTGATTTGGGTAGTTTGGATCTTTGGGGCTATTAAGCTTTACAACATCTCTGACATATGTCCCTCCTATTTCCACTCACATAGCCACAACCATAGTCCAAATCCACATCATGTCTCATTTGGTCTATTGCAGTATGCAATACTGCCTCAAGTTTCTCCTCACTCCAATCCATCCTCAACTTAGCTGCCAAGGTGATATTTCTATGTTGTAGATCTGACCTGGCTCAGCATATTTCATTGGCGTCCTGTTAACTCCAGGATCAAATATGAATTGTTCTGTTTGTCTTTTAAAGCTCTTCATAACCTGGGCCTTTATGACCTTTATGTTCTTCTCATAGTGCGCTCCTGTCTACAAACTCTACAATCCACCAATTCTGGACAATTTACAGCTCTTCAAATCACTACTCCATCTCTGAGATGTCTTGGCCCCTCACTCCTTCTTCTTATTTCCCTTGGCTCCCTTTAAGACTCAGCTTCAGTCCTATCTTCTTCAAGAGGCCTTTCCCAGTCCCTTCAACCCTCTTTTTCACAGCTACTTGCCCAGATTCCTTCCATCTACTTTGCATATCTGTTGTATGTATTTAGCTATTTCCACATTGTCTTCTCTATTAGAATGTATGATCCTTGCAAGTTGGGACTGTTTTTATTTTTCTTTGCATCCTCAGTGCTAAGAATAAAGACTGGCACATACTAAGTGCTTAATAAATGCTTGTTGAGGTGACTAATTAATGGATTCATGCAGTTTTCCAAATCACTTTTCACACTGATGTTTAAAGACCAAATTTTGTTATGGCTTGAGCTCCTGGTAGGTGCTTTCATTCCTTACAAGTCAGACATAGGGTCCCTGTGTTTGACACCGATTTGCAATGTTATTTTACATTATTGGTGAGAATTCAGACTGGCATCCCAGAACTACTGCTTTCTAAGGAATATACACTCATAGTCACATACAAAAAGTTGTGTTTGTTGACCTCTTTGCAGAGTGAACACATTGTTATAGGCTATCAGTCATGTGAGAAAAGCTAGGGTTTTCATCAGCAAGACAAACTAGTACTTGCTCTCTGAATTCAACTTACAGGAACTATTCTACTTTCAGTAAACTACACCAAGTCATTTCAACAAACATTTATTGAGCACCTAATATGTGCAAAACACAGAGATAGGCACTGGGGATACCACAACCAAATGAAAAAGAAAAATCTTCTTCCTTAAGGAGCTTTTTATGTTACAGATAGACAAATAAGCAGAAAAATCAGCATTCTTCTTTTGGAGGGGATTAGGAGAGGAAGCAAGACTTGTGGTTCTTGCATGGCAACAAACCAGACCATTCTATGTGGCTTCTAGACCTCTAAATCCAGTGTGTGGTGTGTGTGTGTGTGTGTGTGTGTGTGTGTGTTTAGCTATACTATACCTCCCTTTCATTCCTAAGAAGACACAGTGGGGAAGCTATGATCATAAAAGAAGATAGTCCATAGTTAAACAGTTCAGGAACACTAAGAGTTAAAGGTATAAAATAAAATGACAAATTCTACCATAAGGGTTTCAGACATAAACCAAAAGGCATTATTAGTTGTCCACAATACAGCATGATCATGCATCTGGCTGTCAATCCCACCCATTCAAGCATTTTAATCATCATATCAGCATCCATGAGAACAATCTTCAAATAGGAAGGACAACTAGGTCAGCAGTTCTGCAGTGTCCCTCAGGGTTAGTGACTCTTTCTCTGGAAGAGTAATACAAACTTGGTGTGTGGCCAAAAGATGTTTGAAAACAAATTAATCACATCATTGATTAAGAAGTCTAATTGATTATAAGATTTTTAATGCTCCAAATCATGCCACTCGAGTCCCTTCCTCTGCACCCACTGTCACATAATTACTCTACAGAAGTTTCTTGATTTGCACTGTGACTTCAGGGAATAGAAATAAATGAAGTGGAAATAGATAGATGGCTATGATAAGTGAGGAGGTCAGTTGAACTCCATACTGGCTCTGCACTTTGCAAGCACAGAACTGGGAAGTAGAAGCTTTTATAAAGCAATAATTATCACAGGAAGAGAAAAAATATGAATTTTCAAAACTGTGAGAATGGAAAGGATAATAAATTCAATTTTCATATTTACCATCTAGGTGGTCTTCCAGAATTCCCTCTGGAGAATTCTTTCCTAAGTTAAATTGCTCCTTGAGATCTACAAGTATGTTCCCCTGCCCCCTCCCACCCTCCCCCACATTGGATTACAATGTTTAAGAAGTTATCAACTAAATAACAGTTTGAAAAACATCTTTAGAGTCAAAGTAATTCAGTCTTCAGAAAGAAGATATTTCAAAACTGGGGCCTAATTTATCAGCCCCTAAGTTAATATTTGTCTGGTCTAAGGGCATATTAGGCATGAAGGAAGTGGCAGATTCCTAAAATAAGGGACAGGTGGTCCCTTTATTTTTCGCAGTGGAGAAATAAACAGAATATTTTCTCTAAATGATGTTGCCTCACATTGTAAATATATAAAAACCCACATATCATAACCATTTTATCCTCTAGCTTTTGTATCTTTTTATTACTGAAAAGGGTTAGTCTGCTTTTTATTTGGCTTTGACTGCAGCCCCTTATTTTTATCCCCGTTTATATTTACTTACATCATTTGTTTTGAAGTGCTTCTAGGGCTCAGAAACCAAAGAGGAGTCACAGTTTCCTGTTGATGGGAATGTCATTTACACTATTTTTTAATGTTGGCAGCAATGGAAAGGCACAAAAAGGGCAGCTTTTCAAAAATATCAATGAACCTAGTAACTTTAGACATTTAAGTTAATAAGACCGTAAGCTGGAACAGTCGCCCAGGCTAGAAATAAAATGACAACAGTGATCTAGTTTTATGCTTCAAAATATACACTTATTGATATCTGAATTTAAAAGGAAGGCCCCCTTTTTTCTCTCTGGCACTTTAATATTCAATGTGGAATGTCAAAACTGAGCACATTCATTCCATGGCATTTATGTCTTTCTCTGAAATGTTTGGCAGTAGCAAGTGTCAGAGGCAGGACACTGAGATAGCATGTTCCTACAATCTATACAAAGAATCAGGATTTCACACCTCAAAAAACTAGACAGCATTAGGTGGCATGGTCTGGTGAAGAGACCACTGAACCAGAAACCAGAATTCTACCTGAATTCTACCCCAAGCTGGTTCCTCAGACTTACTGTGTCACTTTAGTCAGGGCATAGCATATCTCTATCTATTCTTTAGTTTCTCCATCTGGGAAGTGAATAATAGCAACCACCCCACCCCCAACCCTCCATCTTCTGGATGAATTAAATTACGTCTGTAAATTGTATTTATTGTTGGGTTTGTTTAGGACAAAGAATATATAAGTTCAAGGTACAGAACTGTACTGGAATTTGGAAATGGCATTACCCACTGTCTGTTCTCTATCTCCTTTATTAATCATCATAAACTTCCCTGCTGCATCCTCAGCTGAAATTGTTTTCTCACTCCTCAATTTTTTTCTATATTTCTCTTTTACCACTAAAACCTTCTATATTCATGAATGTAATATTCCCTGCCCATCCCCACCCTACAAGTAGAATCAGAAAATCAGTAGTGACATAGTAGTTGACTACTATGTAGTAGTATGTAAATAGTATGACTATTATGGAAGTGTTTTGCATGACTATATATGTATAACCTGTATTGAATTGCTTGCCTTCTCAATGAGGGTAGGTGGGGACAGAGAAAAGGAGAAAATCTGGAACCCAAAGTTTTAAAAACAAATGTTAAAAAAATTGTTTTCACATGCAACTGGGAAATAAGATATACAGGCAATGGGGTATAGAAATCCATCCTGCCCTACAGGAAAATTGAAGGGTAAAGGGATAAGAGAAGGGGGCGCAGAGATAGAAGGGAAGGCAGATTAGGGGAAGGGGTATTCAGAATGCATGCCATTTTGGGGTGGGGGGAGGGATGAGATGGGGAGAAAATTTGGAACTCAAAATATCATGAAAGTGAATGTTGAAAAATAAAAATAAATAAATAAATTTAATACATAAAAAAAGAAAATCAATAGTTTTGAACTGAAAAGAGCCTCAAAGGTCATCTAGTCAAACCCACTCATTTTACAGGTGAGAGAGCTGAAGACCAAAAAGGCTAAGTAACTTACCCACAGTCACAGAGGTGGAATCCAAAATCACCTGTCTGAATCCAAATCCATCTTGAAGATTGTTAAGCTCCTTGTAAGTAGAGACTGACATATTTCATTTTTGTTTCTTCAGTGACCTGCAAATACTAGATGCTTGAATGAACTTTAATTATGAATTTTTGTATCTTGTGTCATGTATTGAAAACCACACCCAAGACAAGTAGGAGGAAGAAGGGTTCTGCTCGATAAAGAGACAAGAAGGAATGGGACAGAAATCCCAGAAAACCAGCCAGTGCTTAGAGAGGTCACCACATGGTATGTGTAAGGGGAGGTAGAGAGAGGGAAAAAGAGGAGGACTGCCTTAGTTACAGGAAGAGGAGGCAGAATTGGTGGGAGAAGTCATAGTGATCATCTCCATATTCTTCTGGATGGTAGAGCATCACAACCAAGGCAAGAGATTGATGGAGGTTGCATCAGAGATGTGGAAGGCCATGACGTAGTCAGATGGTGAACCACTGGAGAAGAAACTGTGGCCCTCTAAATGTCATCACCCTAGGAAAAACCCAAGTTGTCCTATCTTATTCACAGCTCTGATGCTTAGTGGATATTTATTTATTAGATTAAATGGAGAAGACCTTTGTTGCTCTCCTAACATACTTGGCTGCTTTCTGTTGCAGGCCTCAAATTTTTATTCAGACAGGTGAAGTATTAGGTTCTGAGACTGGATCCATGAGAGAAAGTCATCACAACATCCCAGTGTCATAGGGCTCTCACATTGCTATGTTAACCATTTCAAAATCTTGCCAAGCTTCTAACATAGTATAGATATTAATATCTAACTGGAAATAACACTCTTCTTTTCCATTCTTCAGATCCAGTATAGGAAAGGCAAATTGGTCTTCTTTTTTTGTTTGCCTAATTCAGGTTGCATTCACTCAAAAAAACTGTTATTCCTTAAGACTGGATCAGGGTCCTCTTTTAATGCTGTTGGTGATCAATAAATAATTAATCATTAGAGGGAGCCGCCTTAGTTGCTAGGAGGCTAGCCACCAGGCATAAACTGCAGTAGTGGATAAGCTCGAGAAAATAACTACATGATGTAAAATAATGGCATTAATAAGAAAGAAAGACAAAACCTAGGAGCTTTCTATACTGAACCATGTCTTCCACAAACATTGAATCCTAAAGAAATATAAAAATGGAAAGAGGAGAAGAAATCATCTCTGTTGTTTTTTTTTTGTTTGTTTTTTTATTTAAGAAGTTCATGTTTCAACCAATGATTTGGGAATGGCACATTCATAAATACATTTTATTGCTGTGGCATTTTTTTCATTATAACAGATAGCTTTGAGTAATTGTAATGTCTAGGGATACTGATGATTTACTGTTGGAATATTGGCAATACCTGCAAATATGGAAAAGTATCTTGTATGTTTCTACCAATATTAAACAACTCAATGGAAGAGATTCTCTCAGTGTACGATTTACTCTCTGATTTTATGTTGGGCACCTGGAACATGGCATCAAAATCCTTTGAGACTTCGGGTATTCTGATTTCCTGGCAGGACATCTAGATTACATCTAGATTATAAGTATCTGACTTGGTTTATAAGAAGTAAAGTCAAATTGGAGGAGAAACAGCAGTGAAATAGATTGGGAATTTTGTTTTCTGAAGAAATAGCCACCTCAAAGTATTAGGCAACTGTAATAGACATTTTCAAATATATTGAATGTACGCAAATACAAGGCAAAAATGGACTGGAATAGAATAAGACACCATAGCATAACAGATAATGTTATGGAAAAACATACAAGAGAAACTCTCAAAAAATGCATTGAAAAAGTTATGAGCCACCATTTCATCATTCAGACCCTTGAAGCCTCTTGAATTCTTGAGAATGCCATCATATGTGTCATATCTCTCTGCCCTGCTTCCTAACTTGCACTCAGACTGGTTTTAATTACCACTCAGATTAGAACAAAATCAACATGCACCTTTCAAAACTTTTTCTACTTTGATGGCTTTCATTGATCTCCTACTTCCAATATTTTCTCCTCTTCTTTTATTTTTTTTTCATGTTTACTCATCTGAAGTGAGTTTTTGATTATAAGGCCATAGGACAGGAACCTATCTTTATTTATGTTCTTTGAACCTCTGAATATGGTATCCCAAGCTTTAGGAGTGTTTTTTAACAATAGAAATTTTTTGTGTGTGGTCACTGCTACCTTTTCACCAGACCGACCAAAGTGCAGCTAGATATAAATGAAAATGAGATTTTTTTCCCTTCCAGTGACTGTAGGTTTAAATTAAAGACTGAAATGTCATACACCTAATAATGTGAAACTTTAAACTTTGTTTACAAAAAAAGAAGGTAGGCTTAATTTTATCTTCCCTACACCACCACCAAAAAAAGAAAGATTAAAGCAAGTAAATGAAGGCTAGAAAGTTGCTCATAATGGCTTAATCATATAACTAATCTGTGAGAATGAATATCTATTTTCTGTTCATCTTTGTTTCTAATATTCAGAGATTGTAGGCTGAAATTAAGTACAAGAAAATACTATTATTTTTCTCTTTCTTTAAATATCTTGAAAAGTGGGATATCAATAACTTCAACCCTGGCTAAGGCAGAGAATAAAAGCAAATGTTCTTTGAGTTCATTCCTTATGTAGAAGAGTTATTTAAATGTTACTCTAATTTGTTTAAGCATCTCTTCCCATTTGAAAATTCTGTGTTCAGTAGGTAGGTAGGTAGATATGATTTTAAATAGAATATTTTAAATGTATATTCTTCAAAGTCTTTTAATTTACTTGCTAGCATAGCCCTACGTGTTGATCCAATCTGATCCAACAAATCTGAAGTGTATAAGGTTCTGGGCTAAGAACTGCTGATGTGAACACATGATGAAAAATAATCACTGCCCTCAAAGAGATTACATTCTCTGAGGGGATTTCATCATGTAATTGGACAAGTATATCTATGATAATTTGAGGACAGAGGGCACACAAACAATTGGGGTGCTGCAGAAAGGCTTCTACTAGGTGGTAGCATATGGACTGATGCTAGAAGGATGACAGGCATTCTAAGAGGTGGATATGAGTATAGAGTGCGTTCCAAGTATGGATGGAAGGGGCTTGAGGGCAAGATGAGAGAGGTGGCCTGTAAAAATACAAAAAGGTGGGAAATGGAATGCTGACTTTGGGGGAAAGCAAGTAAGCTAACTGGGCAGAAACACAGAGAGCATGAAAGAGATTAATGTGAATTAATCCAAGAAAGGTAAGCTCCACAATGAAACCCCCACCTAAGTCTCACCATTACTTTACCTCTCTATATAAAGTAGTGTGAGAAAATCTTTTTGAGAAAACTTTAATCTTCCAGTTAAGGACAGGATGCCCTATGAAGTGAGCTCAAAGAGGTTAATTTGTTCCCTATGTATGTGTGATATGAAAAAAAAGACTTGATACCAAATTGCCTGCATTCACAGATAGCTCTAATGTGATTTGGATTTTTTCTTCAATTGTAGCTTTGGATAATGTAGTAATAAAAGACTTCATGCTCCCACTCTGTATGTCTCATGCCTGCTATTGCAAAAATGAATATTCTTTAATTGAACTATATATGCCATGGGACTATAGACAGGGAAGATTAAAAAACAGGTTGAAAAACTGAAGGGCATATTCCTGAAAAAAATTTAATACAAAATATAAAAAATATAAAATATAAAAATTATATATAAGAGATTTCAGGAAAACATTCACACTGACGGAAATTCATACGAAGAACAGACTGCCAAAGTTAGCTGTATATTACTACCATTTTCCAAATAGAAAGAGAATAAGGCTACCAACTTCTGGAGAGGTAGAGAAAATGTTACCTTTTATTACTGTCAAATGCAGCAGTGAACATAATGAGAGACTATTGAATGAGTTTCTTTTCAATAGTGGAATTTTAAGGACACTCATTCCCTGTTGAAAAGGAATTAGAAATATAAGGGAGAGGTACACATTCCGTATGTATTTGCTTTAGATAATGAATGAATCCTCCCTAGAAGAGATGACCTTTCTTTCTATTGTCTGATTGTCTGGTAAAAAGAAAAAAAGTAGACTTAATAATGTACATTTAGATTATAATGAAGTGTGGAAAATTACATAATTACTCTCTGCTATCTCAGGAAGCATCCCACTGTTTAGGAGTATACAAATTGGCATGAAGAAGGGGAAAATGTAAAAGGGGTGGGAGATAAATTCCTACAACCTTTTTGTGCTTGGTTACTTGGAAACTTAGATGCTACTGTCTTATTGTGTGTTCACCACAATGTGACCCTGTAACATACCATCAGACTTTGTGTTCTTTGCATTCAGAATGAGTACTCTGCAATGGGATAATTCATAATGTTTGATGACTTTGAGAAAACAATGCTTATTTGCCCTAAGCAAAATGGTTAAGCAGGCAAAGGTGCTCTGAGGCAGGGGTTCTTCTTAACCATTGTTGTGACATGGACCCTTTGGCAGTCTGGTGAAGCCTATGAAATTCTTCTCAGGATAATATTTTAAAGTTCACAAAATTAACTATGTAAGATTACAAAGGAAACTGGTTATTTTGAAATTTTTAAAATATTAAAAAAAAACAAGTTTAGGGAAGGGAACCTCAGGTTAAGAACTCATGCCTTGGGGTAGCTAGGTGGCACAATGGATACAGCATCATCTCTGGAGTCAGGAAGACCTGAGTTCAAATCTGACCTCAAACACTTATTTAGTTCTGTGACCCTGGGCAAGTCACTTAACCAAATTGCCTCACACACAGTCCAGAAAAGAACTTATGCCTTGTATCAGTGAAGCAATCAATCAAACACACATTTACTTGAGATGGCATCAAATATATAAATTAGTTTAGGCAAAATTGCATATGAAGGAAGATACTATCTATATCCAGAGGAAGAACTGATAAATATAAGTGTATATATAGAATGATTTTACACACACACACATACATATACATACATATTTTTGTTGAATGAACAAGGGGAAGGAAGAAGAAAGGGAAAAAAGAAAAGACAAAAGTTATATGATAATTATATTATATACTTCAAAGGAACAGCAAGTGGTTTATAATAGATTTGCAGCTTCATAAGCAATCATCTTTTTTCTATTCTACTATGTTATGGACATGTTTGTTTTATTTCTTAAGTTAATAATAAAATAAAATTTAAAAATAAAGCACATATCTGTTAAGTGTCCTCTATGTACCTGCCCCTAGGCTAAAACTGGGAATACAAAGACAAAAGTGAACCAGTCTCCCAACTCAAGAAGCCTAGATTTTAATGGTGACGGTATGTACATAAGTGTATTTACAAAATGGATACAAGGTAATGGCAGAGATAGCCCCATCAACTTGGGGGAGCATGAGAAGGTAGAGTTTAAACAAAGTCCTGAGGCAGACTAGGGGCGGATGAAAGAAATATCTTTCTAGTATAGGGTTCAACCAGTGCAAAGGCACAAAGATGGGAAATGGAGTGCTCCTATTTGGGAAACAGCAATAATGCCACTTTGAATGGATCAGTATATAATAAGAATAGAAAGGTAGGTTGGCACAAGATTGTAAAAGACTTTACATACCAAACCAAAAAAGTTTATATTTGATCCTACAGATAATAGGGAGCCACTGGAGTTTACTGAAAAGGGAAGCCAATGGTCAAGTTTACAATTCAGAAAATCCACTTTATGGGCTATGTGGAGGATTGATTGGAGTAGGGATTAATTTCAGGCAGTGAGGATAACTAGTGAGCTCTTACAACAGTCAAGTTGAGAGGTGATGAGGGCCTAAACTAGAGAGTTAGTCATGTGGGTACAGAGAAGAAGAGGGATGCAAAGGTTGTGAAAATGGATACAAGATTTGGCTATTGATTAGTTATTTGTGGTAAGTTAAAGTGGGAATTCAAGAAGGACACTGAGGTTGGAAACCTGGGGAATTAGAAAAATAGTGGTTCCCTAAATAGAAATATGAAAGTTCAGAAATGTAGTAGGTTTCAGGAGAAAGGTAATGAGTTTTGTTTGGATATGTTGCATTTGAGATGCCTGCCAAATTTCCAGTTTGAAATGTCCAATAATTAGTTAGTGATATGAGACTATAGCTCTCATATACACTGGAGTACTAGTTTATAAGAGGACTGACCATTATCTCCCTCATTCTGGACTCTATGACTCTGAATATGCCCTAAGATAGCACTAGAATTTTTTATTGTTATTGATTCATTTTACGTTTCCAGTATACTAAAACTCTTAGATCAGTTTCACAGGAACAATTTATGTGTTGTCCAGTGATGCCTACCCCATACAGTATTTATGAAATTGATTTTTTTAAAAAATATATGTACTAGTACTCATTTATTTGTAGAAGGGTGGCAGTGATTTGGATATAGTTCTAGAAATGCCAGACAAAAGTCATCAGCACCATTCCCATTTTTCTAGGGGTGGTTAAAGGAAGCTTCTGGGTAATCTGTATGGCGTTGGTGTTGGCAAGCAAGGTTATCGTCAGTTACTTGTCTAACTTATTTCCAGTATAGTTAATCTACCAAAAAAGAAAATTAGGTTAGTCTAGCATGACCTGTCCTTGGTAAAACCAGGCTGGGTTTTGTGCTGTTGCTGTTTGCTTGCTTTTTCTTTTGCTTTGTTCTTAGAAAAACTGCTTCCCTTTCTAAACATCTTAGACTTTTTCATGTTATCAAAGTCTAGCTTAGCAACTTACACTTTGAATACTCTACTCTTTTCTCCTTATCAAAAATTTAAATGACATTTGCCCACCTCTAGTCCTGTGGAACTGCTCCTGCTCCCCTGGTCTTCCAAAGGTCACTGACAATGGTTCAGTAACTACCTTTATCAATTCCTTCAAAACTATAAGATGTAGTTTGTATGGGCCTGATGACAAGTTCATTGAGGACAGCTTGGGGTTCTTTGACTAGTTCCTCATTTATCTTGTTCTCCAATTTCCTATTACTTGTATTTATTCTATTCTTCCCTGTCCAAAAATCATTCTACTCAAAAGTCACATGTTCCCAAACTTCAATGGATCCATGATCTTATCAATGGAGGGTAGTTCCCCAAACATGGCAGATCACAGTCCAACCATGTTTACCCAACCTTTTCAAGGTAAGTCCATATTCTTTCAATAATCTGCCTCAGGAAGTCCACCTAATGTACTTTTTCAAGTTCTGGACATTGGAAGGATGCCAATGGAACATGCCAACACGCATATATTAAGTACTATTATGTGCCAGCAACTCTGCACAGGAGTAGAGAAAAGAGAAAAAGTTAGAACAGTCTTGTTATAATTGTCTGAATATACAATATAAATACTGAGTAAATGGAAAGTAACCTTAGAGAACACAATAATAGCAGCTAAGGGAGACCAGGAAAGGCCTGCTGGAGGAGGTAGTGCTTGAAATGAGTCTTCCAGCCAATACAATAAAAATGACAATTTTACCCAAACTAAAGTATATATTCAACACCATTCCAATTAAATTACCAAAAAATATTACTAAATTAGAAAAATAATGAAATTCATTTGGAAAAGCCAAAAGTCAAGAATGTCAAAGGAAATAATGAAAAAAATGTAAAGGAAGGAGGTTTACGAGTAATTATCTTAAACTATACTATAAGGCAGTAATTAAAACTATCCGGTACTCATAAGAAATAGAAAGGTAGACCAGTGGAATATAGTAGACATATAATTTACAGCAGCAAATGAACATAATAACCTTGTATTTGACAAGTACAAAGACTTAAGATTTGGGGATGAGAATTCATTATTAGGTAAAAATTGTTGGGAAAATTGGAAAACAGTATGGTACAAACTGGGCATGAACCAGTATCATGCCACTTACCAAGATAAGATCTAAATGGATACATGACCTACATATAAAGATTTTACAAGAAAATTAGAACATAGCACATACTATTTATCAGACTTATGGTCAGGCAAACAATTTACAAATACACAACAGATAGAAAGCAAAGTTAGGTGTAAAATGGATAATTTTGATTACATAAAAAGGTTTTGTACAAATGAAACAAATATGGCTAAGATCAGAAGGAAAGCAGAATATTAAGGGGAAATTATAGAGAGTTTGTCAGATAAAGGTTTCATATCCAAAATATATAAAGAACTTTGTCAAATCTATAAGAATATGAATCATTCCCCAATTGATAAATAGTCAAAGGATATGAACAGGCAGTTTTCTGATGAAGAAATTAAAACAATTTATAGTCATATAAAAATGCTCTAAATCATTATTGATTAGAAAAATGCAAATAAAACAACCTTGAGACATCATTTTATACCTACCAGATTGGATAAAAATGATAGAATGGGAAAGTGACAAATGTTGGAGGGGATGTGGGAAAAAATTGGGACACTGGTTCATTGTTGATGAACTTGTGAACTGATCCAACTATTATGGAGAGGAATCAGGAATTATGCCCAAAGAATTATTAAACTACCTATACCAGGGGTGGAGAACCTGCAGCCTCGAGGCTGCATGTGACCTTGAAAGAAAAAGAACCTATATGTTCTAAAATGTTTATAGCAGCTCTCTTTGTGGTGGCAAAGAACTGGAATTCCAGGGATGCCCATCAAATGGGGACTAGCCTAACAATTAACACCAAAAAAACACAGGTGCTCCATCAGCCAGCACTATACCACTCATACGTGGAACCATTAGTTACAGCAAATGGAGTTTTGAATGCTGTGTATAAGTTCACTTACCTTGGTACTATACTTTCTAGGGATGTACATACTGATAATGAGGTTGATGCACACATTGCCAGAGCTTGCTCAGTGTTTGGGAGGCTCCGAAGGAAAGTGTGGGAGAGAAGAGGTATTAGACTGACTACCAAACTGAAGGTCTACAGAGCCATTGTGCTGACCTCCTTATTGTATGCCTCTGAAACCTGGACAGTATACCAGCAACATGCCAGGAAACTGAACTGCTTCCATTTGAATTGTCTTAGGAAGATTCTGAAGATCACCTGGCAAGATAAGGTACCAGACATTTCTTGAATTAAACTGCCAAGCATTTAAACTCTTCTGCAAGATGTGCAACTCCGATAGCCTGGTCACATTGTTTGAATGTGAAATGAACGCTTGCAAAAAGACTATTTTATAGAGAACTCCAAAGAGCAAGCAATCACATGGTGGTCAGAAGAAGTGACACAAAGACACTCTCAAAATCTCTCTTAAGAATTTTGGAATTGAGGGGCAGCTGGGTGGTGCAGTGGATAGAGCAGCAGCCCTGAAGTCAGGAGAACCTGAGTTCAAATACAGCCTCAGACCAAACACTTGACACTTACTAACTGTGTGACCCTAGGCAAGTCTCTTAACTGCAATTGCCTAAAAAAAAAAAAAAATTGGAATTTAAATGTTGGAGAAGATGTAGGAAAATTGGAACACTAATGCATTGTTGGTGGAGTTGTGAAATGATCCAACCATTTTGGAGAGCAGTTCGGAACTATGCCCAAAGGGCTATAAAAATGTACATACCCTTTGATCCAGCAATAGCACTTCTAGGGCTATATCCCAAAGAGATCATGTAAATGGGGAAAACACCCACATGTAAAAAAATATTTATAGCAGCTCTTTTTGTGGTGGCCAAGAATTGGAAATTGAGGGATGCTCATCAGTGGGGGAATGGCTGAACAAGTTGTGATACATGAATGTGATGGAATACTATTTTGCTATAAGAAATGATGAACAGGCTGACTTCAGAAAAACCTGGAAAGACTTGTATGGTCTGATGCTGAGTGAAATGAGCAGAAGCAGAAGAATGTTCTACACAGTAACAGCCACATTGTGTGATGACTAATACTGATAAACTTAACCCTTCCCAGCAATACAAGGATCTATGACATCTCTAAAGGCCTCATGATGGAAAATGCTATCCATATCCAAAGAAAGAACTATGGAGTTTTAATGCAGATTGAAGCATACTGTTTGCTATTTTTTTCCTTCTGTTGAGTTTTGTTTCCTCTTTCTGGTGGTTCCTCCTATTGCTTCTAATTCTTACTTACAACATCACTAATGTGAAAATATGTTTAATAGGAATGCATATGTATAGCCTATATCAGATTGTGCACCATTTTGGGGAGGGTGTTGGGGAGGGAGGGGGAGAAAAATTTTAAATTCAAAAGCATATGGAAGTGATTGTTGATAAATCAAAACAAATTAATTAAAAAAATTAAAATTAAAAAAAAAGAATTTTGGAATTGAATGTGTAATATGGGAGACACTGACACAGTACTGCCCAGCATGGCTTGCCCTCATCAGAGAAGGTGCTGTGCTCAACGAGCAAGGCAGAATCGAAGTAGCTCTAAAGAAATGCAAGATGTGCAAATACAGAAAATCCACCCCAAATGTTCACATGGACTATTTGTGCCTGACCTGTGGTAGAACATTCTGAGCTCATACTGATCTGATTAGCCACAGTGGGATTCATTGTAACTTGACCAACATTGTGATCATTTTGGTCCCCTTCCAGAATAAAGGACAACAACCAACCAGCTATAAGAAATGATGAGCTCAATGATGTTAGGGGGAAAAAATGGAAAGATTTGCACAAAATAATGAAGAGTGAAATAAGCAGAACAAGAGAACATTGTAGACAGTCACAGTAAAATTGTTTTAAGAATGATTTTGAATAAGTTAGTTTTTTGGCTATTATAAATACTCAAATTAACTATAAAGATCATATGAAGAAAGATACTATCTGCATCCAGAGAAAGAAATTATAGATAGAAGTATATATAGAAATAATTTTATGTATACATACCTATTTGTGTCTAATGGTAACCATCTCTAGGGCAGAGGGGAAGGAAGAAAAAAAAGACATTTATAGGATAATTTTGTCGTATATTTGAAAAGAATAGCAAGTTGCACATAGTAGATTTGTAATTCCATATGCAATCACCTTTTTATTGTACTGTGTTATGGAAATGCTTGTTTGATTCCATAAATTAAAAATAAAATTAAAAAAAAGAAATGAGTCTTCTAGGAAACCAAGGATTCTAAGAATAGAAGGTTGTAAGGAAGTATGTTACTGGTTGGGTAATAGTCAATGAAAAAGACAAGCAATGGGATATCATATGAAAGCAACATCAGGGAGGATATTATGGATGGATAGCAGTGTGGAAGTGAATTGTGCATGAGGAGACTGAAAAGATAGGAAGGGGACAGATTGAGAAGAACTTTCATTGAAAAACAAAAGATGTTATATTTTGATCCTGAGGGTATTATGGAAATACTAAATTTTGAGTAACAATATTGCTTTACTGTATACAATGTTTTCTTGGTTCTGCTCATTCCACTCCATTATTTTATGCAACTTTTTCCCTGTTTTTTCCTAAAATCATGTTAAGAAAAGATCTACACTTTAGGAGAATCGCTATGGCAAATGAGTGAACAGAACAGAATAGGGAGAGACTTGAAGTAGGAAGATCAACTAGAAGACAATTATAATAGTCCAAGTGAAGTGATACAGCCTTGAACTAGATTTGAGACTCTGTGAATGAAGAGTAAAAGTGTTCAGGAGATGTTATTAAAAGGAAAAAAAAGGAAATTTGAAGACTTGTGAAGAAAATTGATTATGTGAGGAAAGTGAGAGAAAATAAATGAAGGTGCCATTATGGTTTTGAACCTGAATACCTGGGAGAATCATGGTGCCCTGTAGAGCAATTGAGAAGTTTGGAAGAGGGAGGATTTGGGGAGAATGATTACTTCTATTTTGAATATGTTGAGTTTGAGAAGCCTATCGGATGGAGGAAATATTCTCGTAGGAAACTGAAAGCAAATAAGAATTGAGCACTTCAATCTTCCCATGATTATCCACTGTCATCATACTATGCACCCTAAGCAATGGTCCCATGCCTTTTCTGATTTTCCTCTCGCTCCCAATATATATCTTTTATTTTTTTAATGCCCCCTGCTGTCCTTAGCATTTATCAGCAGCCTCAGCCCATTCTGGGATTTAGCACTCCAGATATTATTCTTTGAAGAAATAAGTATTGTTGGAACATTAGGATGTCCTCATAGACATTTTCAAATATGCCAAATTTTCACAAATTCAAGACAAAGAGATTTTGAAATGAAAAAAGACTTCTCATAGCATAACAGAAAATGACATGAAAATGTTGAGTAGAAAAAGGATAGAACTGTCAAGATTTTTACTTAATAAGGAGCAGCAATATGAAAGTGATGTGTTCCTTGCTACCTACTCCCTGTCTTCTTACTCTACTGACATATGATGATAAGACTATAACCAAATTTTGCATAAAACCACTTCTTTTCATAGACTTCAGGTGTTTTTTTTTCTAAAAGCATTGATGTTTAGAACAATATATTTGACTTACAGTATTTTCAGACCAATATCACAAATCAGGAGAGTCTACTGCATTTGAAACAGCTAAGAATAATCATATAGGAAGTTAATAAGCATTTATCTAATTCCTACTATGTGCCAGTAACATACTAAGTGCTTTATAAATATCTCATTTGATAATCACAACAACCCTGTGAGGAAGGTGCTGATATTATCCTCATTTCACTGTTGGGGAAACTGAGGCAAAAGAGAATAAGTGACTTTTCCAGGGTCACACACTTAACAAGTAGCCAAGGCTGGATTTGAACTCCAGTCTTCCTGACTCTCAGCCCACTGCTACATCTACTGTACCACATAAATGCTCTTATGGAAGGATTCTTATTTCCCCCAAAATCTCTTCCTAGCAATCATCCTTCCTTGTGAAAATCCCCTTCAAATATAACTTTACTATTTGAGAGGTCAATATAGAAAAGTTCATAGAGAATGGTCAATAATTATAGTTAGATCCTTTCCACCAACACCTGTGAACTGATCTATCAAGTGAAAGTGTGATGGTGTTGTACTTATATCATACCACTTTAGAATGTAAAGTGGTTTACTGTAATCTCACCTATTGCCATAGTGCCAATGGGCCAGTCATTCTCCATGGGCTATCTCCTGATGGCTACCCTCAATCAGGGCTCTAGCCCTCTGACTTTCCACACATTGCCTTCTGTCTCTTAGCTCTTCCCCTATGTCACCATTGTCTATTTCACCAAGACCATCTCCCTTGATCCAATGACCATCAGCCCCTCATCCATCCTGGAGCTACTGAGCTCAGATGCCATGCAGGATGGGGGAAGGGGAAGAATGAAAAGCTTTCTGCAATATGGCCATGGTGGTGAGCCCTGTGGAACTGGTGGCCACACGGTGTTGCCTGACTTCTGCCATCCAGGCTGTGGAGTGGAGACCACTTCTAAGGATGGGCAGATCATTATTTAAATTGATCCTGCTCCTGACCTGATGCTGAGAATCCTGAGGGCAAAGCACTCATCATGGAGACTGAGTTGAGGACTGAGGAGAAAGTTATGGTGTAAGCAGAGGAGCACTAAGAACAAGGGCATAACTTGGAGACTGTGGTTCTAGGAATTAACTTGGAGCCTGGGACATAGAGACTCATTCTTTGTTTGTTATTTAATGGTTTTTACCACTGTCTTCCTCATTTCCACATAGGATCTTTTTTTGGTTTTGTTTTACTTCTCCAATTTAAAAATTATTTATGTGTTCAGTGAAGCAACAATAGAATGCTAGATCTGGATTGGACCTAAAAGAAAGTCCAATCCAATTCCCTCATTTTATATGTGAAAAAACTAAATCTCAGAAGACACTTCTCCAAAGCTACAACACTACTTGGTGACAAAAGCAGGACAAGAAACAAGGTGTCCATGGAAGAATTTACGACTAAATGAGATAGAGAACATTATGAAATGCAAAATGGATAATTTTGATTTCATTAAATTAAAAAGGTTTTGCAGAAAAAAAGCAAATGAAACCAAGATTAGAAGGAAAGCAGAAAGCTAGAAAACAATTTTTATAGTCAATGTTTCTGAAAAAGGCCTTATTTCTAAAATATAGAGATAGCTAAGTCAAATTTATAAGAATATAAGTCATTCCCCAAATGATAAATGGTCAAAGGATATGAACAGGCATTTTTCAGAAGAAGAAATTAAAGCTATCTATAGTCATATGAAAAAAATGCTCAAAATCACTATTGACTAGAGAAATGCAAATCAAAACAATTCTGAGGTACCACCTCACATCTATTATATTGGCTAATATGACAGAAAAAGAAAATGATACATATTGAAGAAAATGTGGGAAAATTAGAAAACAAATGCATTGTTGGTGGAGTTGTGAACTGATCCAACCATTCTGTAGAGCAATTTGGTACAGTGCCCAAAAGGGCTAGCAAACTGAGTATATCCTTTGACCTAGAAATAGAACTACTAGGTCCATATCCCAAAGGAATCATAAAGAAGGGAAAAGGACCCACATGTACAAAAATATTTATAGCAGCTCTTTTCGTGGTGGCCAAGAATTGGAAATTGAGAGGCAACTAGCTGATGCAGTGGATAGAGCACCAGCCCTGAAGTCAGGAGGACCTGAGTTCAAATCTGGCCTCAGATACTTGAAACTTAGTAGCTGTGTGACCCTGGCAAGTCATTTAACCCTGATTGCCTCACCAAAAACAAAAGAATTAGAAATCAAGGGGATGCCCACCAATTGGGGAATGGCTGAACAAGTTGTGGTAAATGAATGTAATGGAATACTCTTGTGCTATAACAAATGATGAGCAGGTGGACTTCAGAAAAACCTGGAAAGACTTACATGAACTGATGCTAAGTGAAGTGAGCAGAACCAGGAGAACATTGTAAACAATAACAGCAACATTGTGTGATGACCAGCTTTGACAGACTTAGCCCTTCTCAGCAATGCAATGATAGATAATTCCAAAAGACTCATGATGGAAAATGCTATCCACATCCACAGAAAGAACTATGGAGACTGAATGCAAATCAAAGCATAATATTTTCACATTTTTTTCTTTCTCGTGAGTTTTCTCTTCTGATTCTTCTTTCACAATGTGACTAATGTGGAAATATGTTTAATATGATTGGACATGTAGAGACTATATCAGATTGCTTAGAGTCTTGGGAAAGGGAGTGGAGAAGGAAGAAGGGAGAAAAAATTTGGAATTCAAAATCTTATAAAAGTGAATTTTGAAAGCTATCTTTACATATAATTGGAAAAAATAAAATTCTGTTGAGTAGGCCAGGGGAAGAAACAAGATCTTCTCACTTCCAAATCCTCTCACAAACCATTCTCTCAGCAGATGGCTTCATCTACTTGACCAAGAACACTAGACCTGAGTGACTTGAGCATCCTTGCCTCCTCCACTGCATTCCCTTAGACTTTGCCATGTCTACATTTCTGTGTACTTCTAGTCTCAGTGCATGCAGAGGCCTTTCCTTGTAAAGGGGACTTCCTTCCACCTGTGACTTTGATCTTTTCCCCTCCTCTCTGCTTGGGGAACGTGGTCCATTAATCATTTCTACTTGTCTTCTTCTTCTTCAATCTCTCCCTCTCTACTGGTTCCTTATTCTGCCTATCAAAGTTAAGTTTTCCCACACTGAAGCCTACCTCCAGCCCCTTTAACTTTCTCTTCCCCTTTGATTGTCAAGTAAAGAATTTGAGAATTAATTGCTAGTTTGGGGTGTTTATTAGCTATGGGACTATGGAAAAGTCATTTACTCTCTCTAAGCTTCAGTTTTCCAACCTGCAAAATCAGGGAATAAGCATTTCTTTGGAGCCACCTATGTTCCAGGCACTGTGTTGTCATTATCCCCATTTTATGGTAGAGGAAACTGAGGCAAAGAGAGCTTAAGTAACCTACTCAGGGTCATATAGCTTGTAAGTGAAGCAACCACTCTGAGGATGGATGAACTTACGTCTTTTTCACTCCAGGCCCAGCATTCTATACACTGTACCATCTAGATGCTTCTAAATTAGAATAATAATGCTTATACTAGCACAGTTAGGTGGCATAGTGGAGAAAGTGCCAGGCCTGGAGTCAAGAAGATCTAAGTTCAAATCAACCCTCAGACACTTACTGGCTGTGTGACGCTTGGCAAGTCACTTATCCCTGTTTGTCTCAGTCTTCATCTGTAAAATGAGCTGGAGAAGTAAATAGTAAACCACTCCAGTATCTTTGCCAAGAAAACCCCAAATGGGGTCAGGAAGAGTCAGATATAATTGAAACAACCAAAAAACAAATGCTTAAACTACCCACTTTGCATGATTGTTGTAAAGAACATACTTTGTAGACTTTCGACCTTTTTTTTTTGGCCTAGATCTGTAATTTCATTGTCATAAGGAACTACCAATGAGGAACTGTCCTCTATTATCACAGATTAGCAACCGTCCTGCAATTTACAGTTTCACAGAGTCACCCAGGACACATCGAGGTTATGTGACTTTGCCCTGAATCACTCTACTTATATATCACAGAACTGGAATTTAAACCCAGTCCCAGCTCTGAGGCTGGCTCTTTATCTACTATGACATGCTGCTTCTACAAACTCAATAAAGTATAAAAATTAAACTTTCTGGAATTTTTTGATGGCTACCAATTCCTGTGCTCCTAATGTGTACCAGAATCCTTTCAATTCCCTTCTCTCCTTCTCTCCATTCCTTTATAGGCTTCCTTGCTGCTTTCCAACTCCTCCTTTCTCTCCTTCCCCTGACTCTCTACACAGCTCAAGCCCTGCTAATTCAATAGTTGCTGCTGTGCCCCTAAATGGTAACTTTCAATATTTTATTAGAAAACTAAATTGAGAGCTACCTAATGATCCCAGGAGAAGGCTCTCCCAGTTCAGTGTAACCTCTAAACAACATTTGGGGAGGCAATTTAATAGGGCCACAGTGGGAGGGGTCCCACAAAACCACTGCTGCAGCCAAGGTTTGAAGAGATACCCGAGCCAGATTCGTTCCTCCTCTTTGCTTTGAGCATAGCCGTGGGGTCTAGCAGTCATTTGCTCCTGGTACAGCTGGCTTCTCACTTTCATTTTTATTAAAAAACTAACAAGGAGCATTAAGCAGCTCCCTGTTTAATTTCCCATAGAAAAGCAATAGTTTTAAGCAGCCCACTGGTAGAAGGCTATTTCAATGTGCAGTTGTGCCAAGTATACGTGCCAGAGTAAAAAAAAAATTAATAAGACAAGTTAATACCATGGATTTTCCTTTCATTTGCCAATGAAACAGCTAATCAGAGAGCACTGGACCAGTGGAGGAAGAAGTGAAATGAGTTAGCTAGTAAGTGACAAAGGACAATATATTTAAACCTTCTTTCAGTTTCATGTTATTTCAGTGTGGCACTGGAGACCTACAAGGGCCCCTGTCCCTTGCCTTCCCCATCTGCCAGGTATACATTATCCTGCTCATGTTTATCCTTAATCTAGAAGTATTTGCTTCTTCCCATGTCATTCAGTTCTGCATATCCAGATATGCTCATGGGTTCCCCTACAATAATTAATTGCTGTAGAAACCTGTGGAGGTCAAAGAAAGAAGATTTTAATTTTTTTTAAGTTTAATAGCTGGAAGGGAATTTAGAGTTTATTTATTCCAACCTCTCAGTTTACAGAGGAGAAAATGATATCTGTAAACTAATTTGTTCAAGCTTATGTAGGAAGGAAGGAAAGATTCAAATCCTAGTTGTTTAATTTCAAATTGAGTGCTTTCTGCACCAACCAACCTCTTCTACGTCACAAATTAGTGAATTTTAGAACTGGAAGGGACTTTAGAGATCCTCTAATACAACCCACTCACTTGATGTATGAGGAAGCTAGAAAAGTTAGCTGATTGACCCACAGTCACATAGCTGATTACTGGAAAAACTAGAAGTCATTTACTGCTAAGCTCCCACTATAACATACTACCTCCCTGAACAGTGGAATGTAAATAATTGCTTTGGAGGAAAATCTGCTTTCAGGTTTAATAAGGCCCTCATACTCTCTGCATAGCCAAACCTAGGTTAATTATTGATTATTTCTTCAGTAATACACCTACTCTGTATTATTTGTAGCGTTTTGTCACTGTGATATTCCCAACATCTTTGTCATGTCTAGAAAACTATTCTACATAAATCAAGATTTCTATTATTCTTTCTGTGTTTTTTTTTCCTTCTTTCCTCCCTCTAAGTCTTTCTCCCCTCCTCTAGCCATTTCCCTTTCCCTTCTATTCACTTCTGGAGGAGAGACTGAGGCTATTGACTTTGCACAGCCATGCTTCACTTAAATCCAATTCACTTGCAAGTCAAGATATCACCTTCCTGATGTCATTGTGCCCTTCAAAAGTGAAGCACAAACAACAATCCACTTCCTTTAGGTACTGACTCTCTCTCCTCAGGAAAGGCTATATGAAATGGATGAGTTGTGATACTTTTTGATGAGAATGAAGCCTAGAGAAGCTGCTCTCTTATAAAGATTTTTTTTCAAGTTTTGCAAAGCCAGTGAAAATTGTAAAGTTCATGGAGTTTAGAGACAAATTATGTCCAAAGACCATGGATTTGCATAGCTGTGTCAAGTAGAATACTGACCAATGAGATCTGATTTGTCAGAGCTTTGCAACTCATTATATATAAAAAGAATACAATCATAGAATTATAGAATTTTAGAACTAAAAAGACCATGACGACATCTATGCTAATGGCCACTTAAGAAGAAATGAAGTGAAACTGAGATGAAGAAACTGAGTGACAAAGACATTAAAAGACTTATCCAAGGTTACAGTCTAGGACTCCCAGTTAATGCTGGGACTAGTCTAGGATTCCCAGTCAATTTCTACTACACCAACCTCCATCTCACTAAAAAAAAAAAAAAAAAAAAAAAGTGGTAGTATGTTTACATTTTGTCCTGGCTTCATCGTTTTAGAAACATACAAATTTTCAAACCAAGGATTGCCAAATGAGAGCAACTAAGTAGCCTTGGTCTGAAGTACCTGAAAATTAAATACAAAGAAGTCCCAAGAAAGGACTTGTGTGTGGCTGAATAAAAATAAGGTCAAGGCAATGACTATTCTCATTCTGTGACTTTGACACAAGCTGAAACCTCCTGCCAGAGTATCTTAGGATACTTAATGGGCCCCCAAAGCATTAGTCAAATTGTTATCACAAACAGGATGAAAGATAAAGTATGTGAATATATATGTAAGGAAAATTTCAGTAACTCATTTATTGATCACTATGATCAGATTCTTTATCTTTAAAGCAAGTCATTTTTGCCATGGGTCACTAGAGAAGCATCACAAAGGGGTTTTCTGAAGACTAATAGTTAATGTTATTTTCAATAGAAGATATAAAATTTATATTAATGAATGACTGCTTTTAACCCAGACCTTTAGAGTATTAAGTTGATACATGAGATTAGGAAAATTCCTTTCCAGGACTGAAGTCAATAAGACTGTATATGGTAAAGGCTTTGAGGAAAGAAGGCATGACTTTTTATGTTTTCCAGAAAAAAAAAAGTGCCCAACTAGGTCAAATCAGTAAGAAAAAAAGTCAATTTCATATCCTCTGAGAAAACTGCTTATAAAAATCTCTAAATATTTAGGTGATATGGGCATTTAACCTTTCAGTCCATGTTGATCTCCTAAGCCCCTACCCTTCTCTGAACTTCTATTACATTTTAAAGTCAACGCCATCTGTAACATATGCATGTATGATCTCTATTTCCCATAATGCTTAGAGCAAAGTGAGTCCCATGCTTGGGGGTAGGGGAAAGAATTGGATTCTCCAGACCACATTTCATAAAAGTCTCTGCCCACAGTGTGTGCCCACCTGGCACAGATTCTGATTGCCTGAGCAGCCTTGGGCCCAGGACATTTTAAAAGATTCACAAGATTCTTGTATCTGAGTTTGGTGTGGAAAACAGTGACACAGGAGGCCAAAATTTGGCCTTTAGCAATGATATTATGAATTGTTCTGACTGTGTTCCTCTCCCACCATGTGAGGGATCAACCAACCAATCAATAAGCATTTATTAAGTGCCTGCTAAGAGTTAGGCACCTTGCTAAGTTGTGAAGATAAACAAATAAAAAGAACATAGTCTCTGCCCTTAAAGAACTTATATTCCAAGGGAATAGATAACATGTATATACATAACTATGGGAAATACACACAATGAATATATTGGAATTTGGGAAGGTGGTAGACTAGCAGCTGGTGGGGGATGAGTCATGAAAGGTTTTCACATAGATGGGGCACTTGAGCTGAGTCTTGAAGGAAAACAAGGATTCTGATGGGTAGAGCTAAGGAAAAAGGGTATTTTGGGCATAGGACAGATGTTGGATGTGAGTGGACCAGTAAGTAGGTCAGTATGGCTAGATCATGAGTTTGAAAAGGGGTATAATAGAAGAGGGGAAGAATGGAAAGAAGAAGGTCACAAAGAGGTTATAAATGACAAACTGATGAGTTTATAGTTGATCCTACTGGAAATAGGGAGTCACTGGAATTTATTGAGCAAGGGGTGTCATGATTGGACCTCCATTTTAGGAAAATCACTTTGACAACTACATAGGGGATGGAGTGGAATGGATAGACATTTGGGGCAAAAACACCAAACAGGGGTTATTTCTTTTTTCTGTGTATTTTAATTTTTTTATATTTTATTACTCCAATTACATGTAAAAACAATTTTAACATTCTTTTTTTTTAATTTTTGAGTTTCAAATTTTCTCTCCCTCCCCTCCAGCCTCATTGAGAAGGCAAGCAATTTGAGATAGTTTATACATGTGCGGTCGTGCAAAATATATTTCCATATTAACCATGTTGAGAAGGAAAACATTTCTTTAATCAATAGTGATGTCGAGCAGTTTTTCATGACAATAGATAGCCTTGATTTCTTCTTCTGAAAACTTCCTGTTCATATCCTTTGATCATTTATCAATTGGGGAATGATTCTATTTTTATAGATTTGACTCAGTTCTCTATATGTTTGAGAAATGAGGCCTTTATCAGAGAAACTTACTGTGAAATTTTTCCTTAGTTTTCTGCTTTTCTTCTAATCTTGGCTGCATTGGATTTGTTTGGGAAAAATCTTTTTAATTTAATTTAATAAAAATTACCCATTTTATTTCTCATAATGCTCTCCATCTTTTGTTTGGTCACAAATTCTTCATTTATCCATAGATCTAATAAGTAAGAAATTCCAAACCCCCTTAATTTGCTTATGATATCACAACAGGGGGTTATTTCAATAGGTAAAATGGGTTATTTTAATAAGTAAAAAGGTGATGAGTGCCAGTATTAGGTGGTTTTATGAGTGGTTATGCTTTATGAGCAGAAAGAAAAAATATATCTAAAAGTTGTGAAAATGGAAATGTAAAAATTTGACAATAATTTGGATATGTGGAATGAATGAGAGTGAGAAATCCAGGATGACATTAAAGTTTTGAACTTCAGTGACTGGAAAGATGGCGATACCTATAAGGGTAGAGTGGGAGAAGAGTTAAGTTTGGGGAAGTGGAATGATGATGAGATCTGTTCTGGATATGTTGAGTTTACCTATTTGGCATCCAGTTGAAACTGTCCAAACAGCAACTGGTGATGAGGGATTGGAGCTCAGTAGATAAAATAGGGATGGATAGGATTGAGTCACACGCAAAGAGATAATGAACCCGTAGGAGCAGATAAGGTCATCATGATTAATAAAAACAACAACAATAATAACAATAATAAACATCTTATTACACTTTAAGGTTTGCAAAGTTCTTTAAATACATTATCTCATTTGATGAGAGAGAAGGAGAAGGAGGAAGAGGAGGAGGAAGAAGAAGAAAAGGATGAGGAAAAGAAGGAGGAGAAGGAAGGGAAGGGGTAGGAGAAGGGGAAAGAGTCTCTGCCCTCTACAAGCTTTACCTTCTACTTAATGGGTTGAAGGGAATATTTATTATCTCTTTAAATTCCTTGCCATTTACCTTGCTATTCTGTTTTATTTAAATGCCTTTTTTTCTATGTCATTTGATATGGTCTGATGCAGAGATGGATCAGTGAGGGTTCAACCCATAGCTGATAACTTCCAAAAAAGTTCTCTAAACCTCAGCTCAAAGGTGTACTATACATACAACTTTGGTCATGATTCTACATTATATTCTTTGCTAATTGTTTCATTTGAGCAACCATTATCTCCCCAGAAAGGCTGCAAACAGGTTAGTTTAAGGATAGCATCTTTTACTTCTTTTTTTTCCTAACACCTAGCATGAGATATAAAAGGTGTATCTACACTTTAGATACTGAAGTAGATGCTAACAACCTTGCATCAAACTTAAAAGCAAATTATATAGTGAGCAAAGCAGAATACATATAAAAGACAAATTCTTCATGAGAAACATATCTATTCATACCTAAAGCTTTGTATGTAAAATATTGGTGCCATCCACAAGATGTCTCTCTTCCTTCTTCCCTGAACTGTTTCTCTCCAAATTTTTTTCTGGTGTCCTATTTCTGCAGAGGAAAGGATCTTTCCTCTTCACCTTCCTCCATAGCACTAAAGATGCATATTGATGAGACAGCTTTTGGTCCAACTCCAGACAGTCATTTTCAGATAATTAATTTAAGTTCTGAACACTCAAACTGAGTTTTTACAGATAATTTGCACAATGTCCTTTCTCTTTCTCCTACATCTGTAACAAGTAAGTTGAAGTTACTATCATCTCAACTAAAGATATTTTGTTATTATTTAATGTATGATAGATATACCAATAACAATTTCAAAACTAATTTTGAGTATCTGATTTGGCATAACTGCTATATGCAAACTAGAAACTATTATATTACTGCTGCACTTAGAATGAAAATGACTATAGAAGTTTATGTTTCATCAGATAATTACTTAGTTCCTTTCCAGCTTTAAAATTCCATGACACCATGAGAAGGTGTTCATTCCACCACCTCAGCCCTGTCTTTCTGCACTTGTAAAAAAATGTATCTCATTAAGGCCTATAATATATTTACTTAGACTTATCTGTCTTTATAGATTGCCTTTTTAGTGCAGGGTTCTGACTGGAAAGAGAAAGGGACATTGTCATTTTTTTCCAGGCAAAATCCTTCTCTAAACCTTACTAAAGTAGATTTTTAGTGGGACTACTGACAGAGACTTATTCATCCAGAGAAAGTCAATAGGACAACTATAACCAAACCAGCATGGTTCTTGAATTTAGTGTTAATAGTAATGAGGTCCAATTTGGCAAAGTAAAAACTCAGTGGAAAGATATATTGTAGACTCCTAGCTTTATTATCTTTGTTTTTTTCCTTCAATTTTTATTTTTTTTTACTAAAATGTCAAAGTAGAGGTAAGTAGGGAAAAGAAACAACATTTAGAACAAAGATGAGTCCAAGAGTCTCAAAAAAAAAAAGACCAGCAAGTGTTTAACAGTACATTTAGAGAGAAATATTAAACATGTGTGATATATTTTACATGCATAACATAACTTATAGTCATTTTTTATTCATGAGAAACAGATGATATAGTGCACAGAAAGTTGGCTTTAGAATCAACAAGACCTGGGCAGAAGTCTTGCTTCTGACCTATACTATCTGTGTGACCTTGGACAAGTCACTTAACCTCTTGGTGCTACAGAAGTCCTCTCAAGCTTTAAGTTGCAGATAAAGTGCTGATCCACCCTGATAAAGGAAAATAACTATTGGTAGAACTCCTCACTAGGAAGTCAGTATTGAAATTGATGAAATCAGAGGTCTGGTTAAATGTGTGTGTGTGTGTGTGTGTGTGTGTGTGTGTGTGTGTGTGTGTGTGCACTCGTGCATGCACATGTGCTGTATATATATATATATATATATATACATAGACATATGTTATGTACATATGTATCTATACATATATGTATGTGTGTATATATGTGTTTGTATACCAGGAGTATACATATGCACCAGGAGACTTTACCTCAATTTCTTTACCACTAACAAATACTAGGTCTTCCTGGGTGTTCACATCCTTGGGTGGTAGATTCATAAAAGCTAAACCCTGCTTGTGGTGCAGTTGAACATGTTAAGCCTGAACAGTTTATTAAGAGGAAATCAATTCCACAGTCCAATGGCTCTTGGGATTTTTCTTTTGAAGGATGGTACACAACTAAATCTTGCAAAGGAGCTAGCCAAAGGAAAGCTTTGTGGCTGGCCATTTTATTTCATGTTATTTTCATTAGAAAAGGAAGGATTTGGATAGAGTAAGGCACTGGACAGGTTAGTCTATTTAAAGTTCTCTTTTATGTGTGCTGCTCTTTCTTGTCCCTTTCCCCTTCATGGTCATATGCAAAGGGGCAGGACAATATCATTCAGACAAAGGGCACTTGTTGTAGAACTTTACAGCACCCAAGTACACAGCAGGGAGATCAAAAAAGAAAACTTCATATACATATCTTAGCTTCTCAAACATGGAGTAAAGCATATAATGAAGAGTTTTGGTTTTGGAGAACTAAAAAAAAACTTTAGAATTAATAAGTCACAGTTAAAACTTTTGTTCTGCATCATTTTAATGAACACTTATATCTAAGGAGGGGAGAGTGTGCTTCATCCACTCAAATGTGTGACATAAAGTTTCCACTCAGAGTCGAGGGGGTAAAAAAATAGAGTGAAAGAGAGGAGAGGGAGAGAAAATGAGACAGACATGAGGAACACACAGATAACAAGGAAATGGTTTCCCTGGCAACAACAGCACTTTGGATGGTTTCAGACAAGAGTACAACTGGGTACAAAGCATCTGATTAAAATTTATTGCAGATGAAGGAAATAGTACAAACGCTAACAGATCCACAGTGTGTACTAGGGATCTAAATGTGACCGTGAGAAAATTATTTGAAGGATTTCTGTCTAATTGAAAATATCTTTTTTGCTGTGAAAGAAAGTAAGTCTTGGCAAACTGGGTATGGAAAAAATCCAAATGACTCTAACTGCTTGATTTATAGATTATAGAAATCATAATCCATCATCCAAGTTGAAAAAATGAATAAATAAGAAAGACCAATCCAATTGGAAAAGTTCTAGTCAATTAGAGGAGAAATTAATGACTCTTCCCTATAGATTTCATTTCTTTAGAGAAGAATGACAAACTCCTTCATACCTGAATTCTAAAGGTTGTGATATTTAATAGGGACTTCTAGCAAGATAACTGAGTCAATGGTTCTTTGTAAACCCATTGCCCTTTCATAACCTCAAAACTGCTGGAAACATACCAAATAAAGGAAAAGAACAAGAACCAAAAGAAAAGGAATAAAACAAACCTTAATGAGAAAAACTTCACAGAAAAAAAAGTAGAGAAATGAGCAAACCAACTAACAAAAGGTCTTAATACAGTAAGTAAATACTGTGTGATTAAAGAAATTGAGAATTCTCTAGAATAAATGACTAGCAATAACTAGGCCTCCTGAAATGAGAATAGAATGATTACAAGACCCATGAGTGGGTTAGGGACTTAATGAAAGAATAAGAAAAGTGATTTGGAAACAAAAGAAAAACTGAACTGACAAGAAATTGACAGTTTAGAACAGAGGGGAGAAAATCTTAATAAAGCAGAGAGAAAAGAGATTGGCAGAGACAGAAATGCAAAAATGCAGATACACAATAAAAGGCTTCAGTCGTTTTTGTTTTGTTTTGTTTTGTTTTTGTTTTTGTTTTCAACAGAAGGGTACTTGAAGTTTCTACAACCCAGTGCTATTGACCTTGAGAATAAAGCTCAGTGATACCATTTAAGAATAATTGGTCCCCCAGAAAGCCACAATGGGCCAAGGAGGCTGGGTTTTACAGATTATTTACTGCAAGTGACTCAAAAAAAATGCTTTCAAGCTAAAATGGTGATTCATTTTTATTTGGAAAACCACAGTCAGCCGTACTTACAGGTTTTCAGTAAGGAAAAGACAATTTCAATGTTTTACATGTAATCATAACCTACCTTTGCATTACAGATATCATGGTTGATTGCCACAATAAGAAATATCATAAATCATACAAGACCTGTGAACATTCTAAATTTCTTCTATCCTGTATAAGACACCAAGGTGACTTATGATAGATTAGATGACAGACAGACAGACAGACAGACAGACAGATAGATAGATAGATAGATAGATAGATAGATAGATAGATAGATAGATAGATAGATGACTGACCTCTATGGATTTTTAAAAATCCCAACCAAAATCCTACCACAGCAAGCTTTACCTAACTTTTTAATTCTAGTGCTTTCTCTTTTAATTATTTCCTACTTATCATGTATATAGTTTGCTTTGTATATATTTCTTTGCATATTGTTTCTTCCATTAGAGTGTAAACTCTTTGAGGGCAAAAGGTATCTTTCACCTCTTTTTGTATCCCCAGCACTTTGTATCCCCACACACTGCCTAGTACATAGTAGGCACTTAATAAATGTTCATTGATTGATTCCTTGATTGAGATAGATGAGAGATGATAGATAGATAGATGTATATAATATGGTTTGAAAGGTAGCATATTGTAGTAGATGGAGGACTGGCCTTGAAGTCAGAAAATACTATATTAATACATTAATTCTGATGTATCTTGGCCGCATGACCATGAACAAGTATCCTAATCCTGTAGTAACCACAAAGCATTCACTAAGATTATAAATTAATTAATTAATCTATTTTATTTTTTATTTATTCCTTTAAAAATATATATTAGGACTTGGACTTCCCATTTCCAACAAGCATGGAAATCCAGGAACTACTAATGAGCCAGATCTTACTATAATTGGCACAGGCACTCTGATCTGCTCTGTTTTCAATCTCAGCCAGTTTATCCCATCTTAAGCATCTTGGTGGGCCCTCATTCCCCAGGGCTCATTATATAATGCCCAACTTAATGCAGATAATCATTCAGCTTACCCCAACTGCATCTCAGAACTCCCAATCCCAGAAGATCCATTAGTCTCAGGTAGTAGGGATGACCAACATGTCATCAACAAGTTTATTCCAAGTTTATAAATTACAAAAAAAATGCTGATCTGCATCAACAAAGAAAGTTCCCATACTCAAAGTTCCCTACCAATGAAGTCACATGTCCAGACTCCATCATGTACCTTATCAAACATGGCACTGAACTGAGCACCATAGACAACTAACCAGATATAAACTCCTCAATATCATGTAAGTTCCTTAAACACAGGTCCTGTTTCATTTTCCTCTTTATATCTCCACTGCCTTAAGCAATGCCTAGCTCAGAGAAGGACCTTAATACATGATTATTGATCATTTGACTGACCACCATGCTATGACATCATACAGATGGGATATGACCATCCTCCCTAAGCAGTAGTCCCTGCTGCTTCCCTTCCTCAAGAAACCAAGAACAGCCTTCTCTTGAGGCATTCCCCTTACAAATCTGGAGTAAGAAGTGAAGAAAAGCAGCTTCCTCAACTCTCTGGTGTTGCTAGAACACACAGTCAGAAATTTAATCTGGTAAAAGAAATTCACCTATATGGCCCTCAGACTATGAATATATTCTGTGGGCAAAAGCAATGGAAGGGACATTAAATCTAAAGCAGAAAGTACAACCATCAAAGTAATGAGTGTCTAGATTAACAAGGAGAGAAAGGCAAGAACTAGGAAATGCCTGTAGAAAATGGAGATGGGGAAGGTGGTGTCGAAGAGAAGCTGGTATGTGGCAAATGGAGACGGGGTCTGAAATGAGGAGACAAATGGAAAAGGATAATGAGTTTCAGGGCAATGAGGAAACAATAAACAAGCACCTATGGAAAGGGTAGGTACTCATGTAAGGATCATAAAAGGAAGAAACTCCCAATGAAAAAGATCACCTGCATCGATTCACTGGGCAAACAATAAAATTATTTGTGTAATTAGTCAATGTTACTATTTGTTATTCTCAAAGACTGATGTAACGACACCATATTGTGGTGCTAGGAATCATAAAGTAAAGGGAAACAAATACTTACAAAGATACTGACAAGAGACTAAAGCTTTCTTTATCAGAGTATCAGATTCCATGTCCATACTCTTTTTTATTGCTATTATAATCCTACCTCAGGCTAGCATAAACTTTCGCCTAAAACACATGAAATATAAAAACACTAGAAGTTCTTATTAATCATGTCTAATCACAGTAGGGCATATTTTTTCTTTGTATTGTGCTTTGTAATTTAGTCGTTTTTCAGTCGTGCCTGACTCTATGTGACCCCTTTTGGGATTTTCTTAGCAAAGATACTACAGTGGTTTATTTTTTCCTTCTCCAATTCATTTTACAGATGAGGAAACTGAAGCAAGGAGGGGTTAAGTGACTTGCCCAGGGTCACACAGCTAGTGTACGAAGTCACATTTGAACTCATTAAGATGAATCTTCATGACTGCATGCCCAGCACTTTATCCACTGTGCAGCCCCTAGTTGCAATTGTGCTTGATAGGTGCTTACTTAATGTTTATTGAATTGATCTACTTATATCATAGGACTGTATAAAACATTCATGAAGTCATAAGAACTTATGTATAACAAATTGCCCAGTGAATTTTACATAAAACAGCACCTAAGGGTCAGAATATAATTATGATTTGTACATCCTTGAGCTTCCATTAGTCCCATATTGGTGCCCTGGAAGAACTTCTCTGTAGTGTAATTTCTTCATGTACCAGCTTAAACTTTTAAAAGCACATGAAGATCTTTCATTGAAAAGCCCTAGGAAAGCACAAAAATAGTTTTGTTTGGTTCCTTTTGCCTCTAATTCTCAGCTAAAAATAGGTTTTTAAATGAATTAAAACCTCTGATTCTGAAGTTAACAGTAGCTTTGGAAATACTGAAAAGCTTCTAGATCTGATTCTTCACAATAGCTCAAGTTTTGGCTGCAGAGGTTAGTTTTTCCTTAACTATGAGTAGGTATTTTAAATACATAGAAAAGAGAACCATACTCTCCAAACTAGAATATTATTTACTTCTCAATATATTGTCTTCTACTCCAAGTAAAAATGATTTGTGGAAAATAACCCATTTTACAAAGTTTAGATCAAAAAAATCTATGTTTGCATCAAAGCTAATTTTTAGTTCTTCATTGTCCAATTCTGTAGAAACATGTTTACTTAGGTTGCCTCACTAGAAGACTACTAACCTTGGAATAAAGGGAAATCTATGCTGGTGTAGAAAATCATAAACATTTTTCACTTTGTAAAATTAGTATAACCATAATGGAATCAATTATTTTTAAGGCTAATTGCCTTGCAGTTAAAATCTAATAGGTTAATATACAGTTAATTACTAATGTATTTCCATGAACATTCATTGTGAAGTCTAATTCAATTCAATAAGTACCCATTGTGTGTTCAGCACTCTGCTACCTTGGCCCTGTGAAGAAGTCAAATAACTCCCTGGGCCCTTCTTTCAAAGAGTCTACAATTTCCCTGTAGAGACAAAGCATGCAAGCATGAAACTACATAATAATACAAGAGGATATATGTAGGTGTCAAGTGATTGGTAGAGGCAGTGCTTGCTACATGAATTCAAGGAAAGACAACATCAATAAAGAGTTAGAATTCTCAGGGAAGGTCACATGGTCGAAATGAGATTTGAGGCTTGAAGGAAAGATTCCAATAGGGAAAGAGGAAGGAGGCAGAACATGAAATAAAACTAAAGAATGGGAACAAATAAGATGTTAAGGTGATGGTAATCAATTACTATAACCTATAGTTCCAGCTGACAAGTGTGTTATATGAAGTTGGAAAGGTAGAGTGAAGTCAGATTATCTTTATTATCATCAACACTAATCATGTCATGAACTGTTATCATGAATAGGATGCATTGTCCTGGGTCCTGAGAATACAAAGGTAGAGAGAACATACATTTCCTACACAATGTGAGTGAAATACAAAGGCAAGTACAGAAAGAAGGTACTCACTGTAATGAGCCATGATTTCATCAGTGTGGATACACCATAGACTACATGAGATGCAGAAATAGTGGCACAGAACTATTTTGTCCTGTAAGTCTGATCTGTGCTGTCTTGTCTCTATCACTTGGTCCACAAAGATCCCAGTGTTTGGGATATCCCTTCTTCATTTGTCAAAGTTCAACTCAAATGACATCAAGGTGCCTTGGTACAGTGGAATTAGCACTTGTTCTAGATTCAGAGGAACTGGATTAAAATCCTAGCTCCGTTAATTATTACCTGTGTGACCTAGGTAAATAACCTAACATCCCTCTGGACTAAGTAGATTATAGGGTCCTCTGCAGCTCTACATCTATGACCCTATGGCTGCAATCTAAGCTAGAAGGGAGCTTAGCAGGAAGTTCAACTGCTTTATTTTACAAATGAGGCAATTGAGGCCCCAAAAGCTTAAGTGACTTATCCAAGATCATATAGGCAAGATAGCAAGGCCAATATTTAAATCTGGATTTTCTAGCTCAAAAATCCAGCAATTTTTCATTAACTTTCCTTGAAGCCTTCCCTGATTTCATTAGTAACAGTTCTTTTTCCTCGTTTCATATTCCTACATATTCTTTAAGGCCAAGGTGGAAAGTTTAAATTTTCAAACAATGTTTTTAGAGCATTCTACATACACACACTTCACCTCATATCTATAAATAAAATATTTTTGAAATACTTATTTTAAAAAAGATAACATTCTCTTATCTAAAATAATAATCAAACTTGAATCTGAGGTCAATGGATACAAGAATGGTGACTCCCTATTTTCTGTAAGTCCATTTTTTAGGCTCACTCCATCCAGTGGAAGGTAAAATAGATATGACATGCATCTCCTACTCCATTTAATGTTTTGAATTTCAGCCAGAAGTTGTCCTGATATCTTTCCTTTGGTAACTGTGTTCAGATACCTACAGGAATGCTTGGTGGAAATTGAATGCAGATGACATGGGGTTTTTCATAAGTTTTAGTCCCTGTGCTCATTGCTTTGTTTTACATCATATTACCAATAAATATACTGAGCTTAAGGAACAACTTATCTTTGCAGCCTCATCAATTTAAAAGCTACATTTGACTTAATTAATAGTGAGAGTTTATGGGAAAAGCTTTTATCTATGGACACTGGTTTAAGATATCTTGGCCTCTTGAAGAAGATGCACTCTGATAATTGGTCTAAGATCATGTTAGAGAGAGAGGTCACTTTATGTACTCTCTCGACTAATAGAGAAGTCAGGTAAGGTTGTGTCCTCACATAGCCACTTTTTTTTATTGTGCTCATAGCACACATCCCAGATAGAATGGGCCCCAAGGAACTTATTTTAAGATTTTTGGCACCCTAGAAACAAATAGTAAGTATATCCATAAAGCAAATAGGCCTTCTGTCACCCCTGTCCCTCTTCTTATTATTACTATTATCAACTCTATAAATAATAATAATATCTGCCATTTATATAGTGCTTTATAATTTTTAAAATATTTCCATATTTTATTTAATTTTATAATTATAACACCCCCTGTTCCAAACAGATTCTAATCTTAATCATTCTCACTCATCTATTAAGACTGATTTTAGTGAAACTTTGTCTTGCCCACCTTTCCTTCACTTAGCATCTAGGACTTGCTTCATCACATAGCTAGTTGTGGTGAGATTGCATGTATTACTACCCTCCCCTCTACTCCTACTTCCTGCTGGAGGCTAGAAATAATTAACTTACTTCCTGTAGTGGTTTAACACAATTTCTCCATCTGTAAAATGAGGGGGTCTGTTTCAATGGCATCTGAGGTCCATTCCAACTCTAGATATATGATCCTATGATTTTTTTAGGCAGTCTTGTGAAGCAAAGCCCTGTTATTTACTACTTGTTTGACTTGGACAAGTCACTTAATCACTCTGGATGAATCCCATTTTCCACATTTGTAAAATAAAGGACTTGAAGTAGAAATGCTCTAAGATTTTTCATAGCTCAAATCAATGTTATTTCTCCTATTCACATTTACATTCTATTTTGCTCTACATTTGTTGTAAACATGCTTTATTCCCTTCTCTGTTGAACTAACAATAACAATAATAATAATAACTAGCATTTATATAATGCTTAGTTTACATTTCCCGAACATGCCCCCTTCTGTCCTTTGACACTACTACCCATTTTGTTTTCATTCTAGTGAGTTTATTCTGAGAGGCAAATAAAATTCTGAAGGTTACATAAAGACATACTGGCATTAAACATTAGTTGCTTTAGGTTTGCGAGACTTCCTGAGACTTTCTATGATTATTTCTTCAGCAGAATAAGATAATATACAAAGGTTGCATGTGGTGAACTCTTAAAATAATTTATAATTAACAAATGGCCACAAATTAATCAATTATTTAATGTCCATATAGGATATGGCAAGAAATTGTCAGGTGTCAGAAGTTCTGTGTAATAAACCTACTCCTTATAAAGCAGCAATCACCAAAACTACTTAGTACTGGCTAAGAAACAGAGTGATGGATCAGTGGAATAGGATAGATATGCAAGACACAGTAGTCAATGACTGTAGTAACCTACTATTTAATAAACCCAAAGACCCCAGCTTCTGGGATAAGAACTCACTCTTTGACAAAAATGGCTGGGGAAACTGGAGAAGAGTATAGCAGAAACTAGGCATAGACCAAAATCTCACACCATATACCAAAATAGAGTCAAAATGGGTTCGTGATTTAGGAATAAAGGCTGATATTATAAGCAAACTGCAAGAGCAAGGAATAGTTTACCTGTTAGATTTAAGGAGAACAGAAGAATACATGACCAAACAGGAGATAGAAAACATTATGAAATGCAAAATGGATAATTTTGATTACATTAAATTGAAAAGTTTTTGCACAAACAAAGCCAATGCAACCAAGATTAAAAGGGAAGCAGAAAACCGGGAAACAATTTTTACAACCAGTATCTCTGATATGGGCCTCATTTCTAAAGTACATAGAGAACTAAGTCAAATTTATAAGAATACAAGTCATTCCCCAATTGATAAATGGTCAAAAGTTATGAACAGGCAGTTCTCAGATGAAGAAATTAAAGCCATCTATAGTCATATGAAAAAATGCTTCAAATCACTATTGATTAGAGAAATGCAAATCAAAACAACTCTGAGGTACCACATCCCACCTATCAGATTGGCCAACATGACAAAACAGGAAAATGATAAATGTTGGAGGAGATATGGGAAAATTGGAACACTAATGCATTGTGGTGCAGTTGTGGAATCATCCAACCATTTTAGAGAGCAATTTGGAACTGTGTCCAAAAGGCTATAAAAATGTACATACCCTTTGACCCAGCAATAGTACTTCTAGGGCTGTATCCCAAAGAAATCAAACAAGTGGGAAAAGGACCCACATGTACAAAAATATTTATAGCAGCTCTTTCTATAGTGGCAAAGAATTAGAAATTGAGGGAATGCCCATCAATTGGGGAATGGCTGAACAAGTTGTGGTATATGACTATAGTAGAATACTATTGTGCTATAAGAAATGATGAGCAGGCAGACTTCAGAAAAACCTGGAAAGACTTGTATGGACTGATGCTGAGTGAAGTGAGCAGAACCAGAAGAATGCTGTACACAGTAACAGCCATGTTGTACGAGGACTAACTTTGATAGACTTAGCCTTTCTCAGCAATGCAAGGATCTAAGACATCTCCAAAAATCTCATGATGGAAAATGCTATCCACATCCAAAGAAAGAACTATGGAGTTTGAATGTGGTTCAAGGCATAATATTTGCTCTTTTTTTTTCTTCTCTTTTGTTTTCTTTCTTCTTTCTTGTGGTTCCTGCTATTGATTCTAATTCTTCCTTACAAGATGACTAATGTGAAAATTTGTTTAATAGGAATGTATATGTATAACCTATACCAGATTGTGTGCTGTCTTGGGGAGGGAGGTGGGAAAGGAGAGATAGAAAAAATTTTAAACTCAAAAGCTTATGGAAGTGATTGTTAATAACTCAAAATAAATTAAGAAAAAGAAAAAAGAAAATATAGACAGACTAGCTTTAGGGATCTGATCCCAAATAATTTGCTGACTTGCTAGATAGTCACATCTCTAAAACTTTAACCTGAACCTAGATATAGACATTTCTGCCTGTCAGCACCACACCAGCCATATGTGGAACCATCAGTTACAGTAAATGGAATCATATTGAATACTGTGGATAAGATCACTTAAAATAAAATAAAATCACCTGGCAAAATAAGGGGAAGGGAAGGAAAGGGAAGGGAGGGGAAGGGAGGGGAAGGGAGGGGAGGGGAAGGGGGGGAGGAAAAGCAGCGAATGTCAGCTTCAGAGGCAGACAGTGACAGTAGTGTCAATGGAACCTCTCTGCCAATAAAGCTGAGAGTCAGAACCAAGAATGTGGTGTGGAGCCTGTTTCCAGGAGGGGGAGCCATGAAAGGTGTTCCAGGCATGTTCTATCTTTCCCTTCCCTTCTCTTCCCTTCCCTACCCTTTCCTTCCTTTCCCTTCCCAAAACCCTTTGTCAAATTGTTATTCAGGAGACAAATTACAAAGAAAAAAACAAACACTAATTATCATTATAATCACTACCATATTACTCTTGTATGTAGCTCAATACTTTGGATTTCAATGTTCCATTGGAAGTCAGGAGAAATTTTCTGCAGCTCCCCTATACTTTGCCCCAGGACCACTAAACTAGAAAAAGGTTTCCTGAAGGAGACATTGTCCCTTCAAAGAAAAACAAAATTCAAATGACAGCTTCATGTGGTAGAGAATTATGAAAAAGAAGCAGATGAAGATAAAATTTGGTAGTGTAGTGAATCTTTGAGAGACCAACTTTCTGGAATAAAGATGACACATAATGCACTGGTGGGGGAAAAAAAAGGAAAATCATGACCAGCACATGGGGAGATTTGAAGTCCTCTGATGAATTACATTCACATTTCATAGTAATGTCTATATATCCTTCCTCTCATTTTCCTGATAATATCTTTGTGTTTCATGTGCCCACTGATCAGATATCACATCTGAAATTCTTGGGACCTGAACTTTAAAGGGCCTAACCCAGTCGAAATTCTACTAATATCCATGTACAAACCAATGAACTCTAAAGGAATCTGAGTGAGTATACTTTGTTTAACCAAGTTTAAACCAAGCAATTTTTTTTTTAAGTTGAAGCTCAGGATTGAATTAGTAGAAGATTCAGAAGCCATGACAAATCAAAACCCAAATCAAAAACAGCTGGACACAGGCACAATCTATCTTTGTCTGACAGGAATATTCAATAACTCATGGACATTTTAATGTCTTCTTTTCATCACTATTTGTCTATGTCTTCTTGTTATTTTCTTATAAACTACGTTCATTGTTCTTTCTTACTTTCACACTATTTTTCTTTCATCAATTTTAGTAGAATTACAGCTTAATCAGATTTAAAGAAACTTCAAGAGATCATTTGTTCAATTCATTAGTTTAAAAAAAAAAGACAGTTCCCCAGACAATTCAAGTCATTTCTTTCCTGGATTCTTAAAAATGTTCAAAGGCAATTCTATAATGGAACCACACATTTCAGCCCCACATGTTGAGTGGTCTATATTTTTGTACTTTTAAAAGATGAGGAAACTGGCACATATTGTATCTTTTTTCATGACTTCTCCTCATGTGCCATTATCTATGTTGTCCCATAAATGTTCACAGATCTATTGATTTACCTCTTCTCATTTCTAGAATCTTTACCTGTTATTTTCCTCTCTCTTTTCCATTTGATTTCTCATAGTTCGTTTATATGTTAAATTGCTGTTACATTTATAATCTGCAATAATATACTTTCTCCCAAATGCCCAGTGTCCCTCTATTAAAAATCTAGGAGAATCTTTCCTACATGCAACTTCTAGTACTGAGGATCTTCTATTCACCTATGATCTCAGAGCCAAGGAGGAATAGATTTTGAGTATCAGTCAGGTTGACTCTGATGATTCAGCTCCTTAACTTTTTAAAATTTCCAACTGAATAATAACATTGCAATATGTATTAGAATAATACTGATGAAAATAAGACAACATGATCTTTAAGTCCCCAAATTTAAAAAAAAATGTTGATAGTCTGTAGCTAATAAACTTGTTCTAAGACTATGTGTCATGGAATATCAGAATCTCTGAAAAATTAAAGTTGAGGGACAATTTAGAGGATCATGATAGGCATAATTAAGTTGCAACTCACTACCAACTAAGAATTGCCCAAGAGAAGAGGCATCGAACATGTCATCAGAGAGATGTATAATAAAAAGCAAAATTAATGCTGACAGTCAGGTAATGTTGTAAGAGCCAGGGATGAGTTTCATTGCTATCCATCCAACATTAAGATATTTAGAAGGAGACCCCCAGAATACTAGATGGACCTTTATGGAAGATAAGTGGGAGCAGATGAGTGAGAATCAATAAGGAATAAAAGAGCACACATTAGTTGCATTCTCCAACTTTGGAAGAAGTATCTACATGGATATGACCACAAGTCTATTGAGAAAACTTCTGAAACAAACAGTTAAGTACAATATGTGGCTAAATATATGATTAACTGCGTGACAGTTGTGAATAAACACATGCACGAAATTTTTGGTTTGGCGTAAGTGTAGTCTGTCCCCCCAATTAGAAATGGATTGTTGTCCTTAAAACAATATTTCTAAATTGGTTGTTTTTACTTGAAATACTTTTTTGGTAACGATAACCATAGTGATTTCTTTTTTTTAATTCTTCTAGACCTTTAAACCTCTCACATGACATTTATTCTTTATATTTTTATTCATCATAAAATGTTTTACCCATGCTAATAGATTTTACTCTTTGAAGTCAAGGACCATGTCTTATACATGTTTTTATTGCCCAGAATACTTGGCAGAGTGGTTTTTATATAGCAGTTACTCAAAAATATCTTTAAAATATTGAGATAATTTAAAATAATTCAAAAATAGTTAATAAAGAAATGAATGACTTGTATTTGACAGTAATCTGATAAAAAGGTAGCTAGATTTTCATACTATCCCATAAAATTCTATCTAACACATAATACTGAAAACATAATAAACAAAAAATAATAAGTTAATAAGTAATCAATTTTATCCTGAACATTAATACTCAAGGAAAATAACAAATTTAAGTAAAGTGAGCATACAAAAAGAGATTTTTCTAGATATTGTGAAGGAGAATTCAAGAACCTGTAAAGGACTTTCAAAGTATTGATGGCATTGGTTATTAAGTTTAATTTCATTTGAAAGCTTTTTTGTTTGTTTGTTTGTTTTCATTTAAATGTGTGTAATGATACTAGTGTCTGTCTATTTTTCTCACTGACAGCTTCTTGTTCCATCATTGCTTCTCCACCTCTCCCACCCCAATTCTCTTGCTCTCCTTATTTTGCTATGTCTGCCATAAGATTAGGTAATGCAATTCAGTCCATTTCAACTCAATTGAACAAGAATGTATTGATTGCCTAGGAGATATTGGGGGTAGCTACAGAGTGATGAAGGTGGGGTTTGGCAGCAAGTAGGAGGGAAAAATGTTGTAGGAATCAAAGTTTGGGAATAGACAGATGAGAATTAAAAATAAGAGTTAAGTAGAAATAAAACCTGGAATTATAACTAGGTTGAATAAGGTAAGACAGAGACTAGAGAGACATAACTATGGTATAAGTTTAAACATTACTAAATTGATTAGTTGAAATATATGCAGAAAGGTGAAATATCTGAATGAAAAGTCATAGGGGCAGTTATGGGCTTTGGAGCAGTTTCCTGAATATCTTAATATGCAGGAGAAAGATGATTGGAACGGAAGCAGTATCATGTAGGAATTGCTACAGTAAGCATAATGTTTTCTTCTTTGTTTGTTTATTTATTTATTTTAATTTTTAACATGTGTTTTTAAAACTTTGGGTTACAAATTTTCTCCCTTCTTCCCTCCCTATCCACCCTCATTGAAAAGGCAAGCATCTCGATACAGGTTATAGATGTGTAGTCATGCAAAACACTTCCAAAGTAGTCCTGTTGTGACAAACTAAGTATATTTCCTTTCATCCTATCCTACCCCCCCATTTATTCTACTCTCTCTTTTAACCCTGTCCCTCCTTAGAAGTGTTTGCTTTTGATTATCCCCTCCCCCAATCTGCCCTCCCCTCTATCAACCACCTGCTTTCTTGTCCCCTTCCCCCCCTATTTTCCTGTAGGGTAAGATAGATTTCCATACCCCATTGTGTATGTTATTCCATCCTTAAGCCAAGTCCTATGAGAATGAGATTCACTCATTCCTTCTCACCTTCCCCCCATTTCCCCTCCACTGTAAAAGCCTTTTCTTGTTTGTTTCATGTGAGATATTTTACCTCATTCTACTTCTCCCTTTCTCCTTCTCCCAGTATAATCCTCTCTCACCCTTTAATTTTATTTTCCAGATATCACCCCTTCATCTTCAACTCACCCTGTGCCCTCTATCTATCTATCTATACATACATATAATTTTTTCCCTCCCACTACCCTAATACTGACAAAGGACTCATGAGTTACAGATATCATCTTTCCTTGCAGGAATGTAAACAGTTCAAACTTAATAAGTCTCTTATGATTTCTCTTTCCTGTTTACCTCTTTCATGTTTCACTTGAGTCTTGTATTTGAAGGTCAAATTTTCTATTCAGCTCTGGTCTTTTCCACAGGAATGCCTGAAAGTCCCCCATTTCATTGAATGACCATTTTTTACCCTGAAGGATTATACTCAGTTTTGCTGGGTAGGTGATTCTAGGTTGTAGTCCTCTCTCCTTTGCCCTCCAGAATATCATACTCCATGCTCTCTGAACCCTTAATGTGGAAGCTGCTAAATCTTGTGTTATCCTGATTTTGTTTCCGCAATACTTGAATTGTTTCCTTCTGATTGTTTGAAATATCTTCTCCTTGACCTGGGAATTCAGGAATTTGGCTACAACATTCCTAGGAGCTTTCCTTTGGGGATCTCTTGCAGGAGGTGATCGATGGATTTTTTTCAATTTCTATTTTGCCCTCTGGTTCTAAAATATCAGGGCAGTTTTCCTTGATAATTTCTTGAAAGATGATGTGTAGACTCTTTTTTGGATCATGGCTTTCAGATAGTCCAATAATTTTTAAGTTCTCTCTCATGGATCTATTTTCCAGGTCAGTTCTTTTTCTAATGAATGTGTTTTTCACATTCTCTTCTTTTTTTCATTCCTTTGGATTAGTGTTACAGTACCTTGATTTCTCAAATTGTCACTAGCTTCCAATTTCTCCATTCTAATTTTTAAGGAAGTATTTTCTTCAGTAAGCTTTCGGACTTCCTTTTCCATTTGGCCAATTTTGCTTTTTAGGGCATTCTTTTCCTCATTGACTTTTTGGATCTCTTTTGCCATTTGGGTTAGGCTATTTTTTAAGGTGTTATTTTCTTCAGTATTTTTTTGGGGTCTCCTTTGGCATCACTCTCAGTTTTCCCTCTACTTCTCTTACTTGTTTCTCAAAATCCTTTTTGAGCTCTTCCATGGCCTGGGACCAATTCATATTTTTCTTGGAGGCTTTGGATGTAGGAGCTTTGGCTTCGTTGTCTTCTTTTGGTTGTATGTTTTGATCTTCTTCATCATCAAAGTAAGATAATACAGTCTGACTCTTTTTGCATTGCTTGCTCATGATCTCAGCCAATTACTTGAGCTATAAACTCTTTGTTAAGGTAAGAGTCTGTTTCCAGTGTAGAGAATGTACTGTCCCAAGCTTCAGGGGTTTTGTGCAGTTGTTTTCAGAGATACTTCTAGGGACCTGTAAATTTTCAGTTCTTCCAAGGTGCTATGATAAGGGGGGAAGTGTTTACTCTTTTTCTGGCCTGTGCTCTGGTCTGTGAGTAACCACAAGCACTCTTTTCTGCCTTGGAGCTGTGAGGACAATTTCCTCTCTACTACACTCGCCACTACAAGCTCTACCACGCCAGCACTCCACCTCACCCCAGGATAGCAACCCAGAACTGTGACCCAGATCCAAGCACAGGCAAAGCAAGAGATTCCTGCACCAGCAGAGAGATCCCTGCAATGCCCCTCTGATCAGCCACTCAATTGCCCCTTAGTCTGTGGGCCGGAAGCTCAGGAGGCAGCCACCGTCCTGGGGCTGTGCTTGGGGAATGGGGCTGGAACCCCACTGTCCTCTCTCACCACCACAGACACAGACTTTTCCCACTGATCTTCTAAGTTGTCTTTGGTGTTCCTGGGTTGAGAAGTCTGGAAATCGCCACAGCTGCCCGCGATTCAGTCCTCTGAGGCCTGCTCCAGGGTCGCTGCTGCCTGTGTGCCCACACCGAACTGCGCTCCTCTCCCTGCCCAGCACGATATACCTTTCTGATCAACCATCCAGGCTGTTTTTGGCTGGAAATTTGTTTCACTCTGTCTTTTTGTGGGTTTTGTTGCTTTAGAATTTGTTTAGAGTCATTTTTTATAGGTATTTGGAGGGGTTTGGGGGAGAGCTCAAGCAAGTCACTGTTTTTACTCTGCCATCTTGGCTCCACCCCCCAATGTTTTCTAATGATGGAGAAATTTTAAGTGAAATTATTTATTATTCAACCAGATTAATAATAGGATCATGATTACTGGCACTGGTGTTTTATACTAAATCATAATGTCCATATTAAGACAGTCATCCTGTGATTAAATATAGGAGGTCTATCTATATACACCTTCATCTGAGCTCACTCCCACTCTTAAGACAATGAATAAGGGTGAATCAGAGCAAAATAAATAAGTCATTAAACACAGCTTTTGCATTTTTCAGGTCTCAAGAGATCCTTACACTTTATACAATAACAGGAAGCTGAGTAGAAGTGGCAGGATCTTTGGAATTCAAAAAGTAGTAGCACAGACCAACAGTTATAAAGAAGTCAACAAGTGAAATCTAATCACAGAAGATAGACTATAATGAAGTGAGGAGATTAAAAACTGTGAGAAATGAGCAGGGCCTAGGCAGAAAGAAGTGGACTACTAGAAAATCTCATGACTAAATATCAAGTTTCCAGTGTCAGTAGGAGGCACTCTCAAACTTTTATAGTGTGGAATGAGAATGGCAATGTGTAGTGTGACTTGAAAAGTGTTATAAAATATTGTCACTACAATGCTATCTTGGATTCTTCAAAAAATGTGTTAAAAATAAAAAGTCGAGGAATATAATGGGCCAGAAAAGTGGTATATACCTGAAATCCATGCCTGTGCTATAGGGGAAAACTAAGGTGGATGTATTGCTTGAGCTTAGGAGTTCTGAGATTCGGTAGGTCTAAAGCCAATTGTATGTCTGCACTAAGTCTGGTACAAATATGATGAGGTCCTAAGAGCCTGGGTGGGGTGGGAGGTACCAAGCTGCCTAAGCAAGGATAAATTGGCCCAGATTAGAAATGGAGCAGGTAAAACCATCCACAATGGTCAGCAATGGGATAGGGCCCATAAGTGAATGCTACACTTCCAGGTTGTGCAAGATAGGGAGATCCACTCAACAGACAGGCACACACACACACACAAACACACACACACACACACAGACACACACACACACAAAAGAAAGTGATAATCAAGGGAATCATTTATTGGAGTTAATAGAAAAGACCAGAAGTATATAGCATTTTGTGGAAAGAAGTAGTCAACTTTGGTCTTCAAGGCTTCAGGAATGTGATAGAATGTGACTCAAAACAATGAAGAAAGGTAAATTGTCAATAGGAACATGAGCCAGGAGAAAACAACTCCCTTATCTTTGCCATACTTTTCTTAACATGGTATTAAGACACAAATAGAGAAATGTTGCATGGACCCATAAATCAAGAGAGATATGTTGTGAGCAAATGTTCCACCCCTTAAGGAGTAGGAAGGATGGTATGTGTGGGTAATTAGGTTACCCATGACCTTTCTGTCTTTTGGCGAATCTGACTGTTTGCAGAACACATTCAAACCCATTTAATCTTCCTGGGTTTCTGAAGTGTGAGATTACTGTTTGAGTTGCTCAGTTTCCCTGACTTGACTTTGGTTTTGTGTTTTCATGAGCCTGTCCACAGGCAGGTATTTGATGCTAAGGGAAGAGAGAGATATGTGTTGTGCCTACCTTGGTTATCCTTGGGCATCATGTATGCTTTGATGAAATTTGACAGTTCCAATGATGACAAGGGGTCAGGTTGCAGTAATTGCTGAGTCTGCCCTTCATAAACAACTCAGCTTATATTTTGGTTGTAGGGTGTGTTCTAGAATTTTAATCCAATCATTCTAAGGGTGTGTTTGAGATGCTCAAATGTGAGAGTAGATGTGTACCTATATACATAATTAATAAATGAAGTAGTGAATCTGTATTTGCTATTTCCAGTAAGACCTGGAATGGAGAGATGAATTTGAAAGTACTTTTAATTTAAAAGCACAAATGGTAAATAAAGTAATGTGGGCATAAGATCTATAGAGAAGCACTGAATGATAAGAACCACAAGGTCTTTGGGTAAAGCTATGAATCCCATGAAGACAAAAGTCAATGTTACTAAAAAAAGGGCATGAAGGATAAGATAAAAATTATGAGATCAATGCTTTGAACATTAGTGTCAGAGGACAGGCAGTGGGAAAGAATATGGTCAAATAAACCAAAAAATAGAGAAAATTCAGATGATCAAGATGGTGGTAGGAGTGACAATTGGTGGATATGGCCAAGAAAAAATCATTTGGGAATTACGTTTCTGCCTTTTTGTTTACTTGAAATCTGATTACAAAAACATTAAGGAATGATTTTGAAAAGAGAAATCAAAGGCAAATAAAGTATTTTAGATTACTGATGAGTTTGGATGTAAAAGTGAAAAATATGTGAAACACATGCTGAACTTGGAATCAGGAAGAGTTGGGTTCATATCCCACTGCCAACACTTAACTTTGTGGCAATGGGGAAGTTACTTAACCTCTAATCTGCACCTTCTTAAAATACCTAGTTTACTATCTTACATCTCCCAGATATTTTCAAATGAATTAATGTATGTAAAGTTAAAAAAAAAAACACAAAACATTAGGTAAACGTAATTATCACACATTCATAATTTTTTAAAAAGCTAAAGCTGGTGAAATTTTTTATTATTAATTTGTTTGTTTATGGAAGGCAAATTTCAAAATGTTAATAAGCAGTAGGAGGAGGAAGGAAAAGGAGAGATCAAGGGTGAACAATGGAAAGGACATAAAGATTGAACCTTTCTCAGGAAGAATAACATTCCAAGAACAAACAGAGGTGTTTGAGTCAAGAAATAGATCACAAAATTCATGGTAGGGAACCAAAGAAAAAAACAATAGAGTTGATGAGACAGGCATGTATCTTTTCACTCAAGTAGCAGATGAAGTCATTGTCTCGATTGAAAATGAAGCAAGAGGCAGGAGGCCTTTAAGGGGGTTATTGAAGATCAAAAAAATAGTCTGAGGTTGTGTGTAAAGAAACTTAAATTCTAAAAATAGTAAAAGTTAAGTCTCCTAAGATAACTTAAGCTAACATGACAAGTTTATGTTCTAGGTTATGTGTAAAAATATACCCATTGTAACTAGACAGATAAGTCTTGATGATACATGGAGATAAAAATCAATTCCATAGATACTGGATTTTTAATTTTAAAAAATACTGAAACAATATGACCATATACACACACATATCTAACTATGTCTACATGTCATCTAAGTTTACAGAAATATTTTTCACCGTCAATGAAAAATGTCCATGTCAACACAGCTAAACACCTCAGACAGAAAGAGATTAGGACAAGTTGGCATTTGAGCAAGTACCTAACTATTTTAAATAGATAACCCCAGTGAAAATTAGCTCATTTCTATACAACAGTTATAAATAACAGTTGTAAATAAAATCAAACCAAGAGGTATTTACTTAATAACTTTCCTGTGCCCTGAACTAAATACTATGAGGAAGAAAAAGAAGTAGGCCAGCCCTCAAGGAATTTAGTTAGTGTTACCAGAGATAGTATAATGTAAGTACTTGTGAATTTAATTTAAAATTCACTTTTCCTAGTTACCTGAGTGCATTAATAGTTAATGGCTTCCTCAGTGATCTAATTGTGAATATAGCTATTCTCCAAGCATTCCTACTGAGTTGGTGAGGAATGGAGGCTGTATCATAGATACCTTCACCATCTTTGCCCGCCACCTCCTGAAGACCTGACCCAACACATATTTCAAAAGATATTTTACCATCCTTTCTACTAGATAAGAGCTTAAATTTAATTACAGTAAGCCCAAAATTATAGCTGTTGGGAAAGAGTCACATACTAAATCCTGGTTTATAGATAACCATAAAATTGAAAAGTTCGTACTTGGGCCCAACCTAGAACTGACTTTTAATATCAAAAATGGCTGGACAGACCACCACAGATTAAGGTAAAAGGCAAAATATTTCTCTCCTGGGTTGCTGTCTCTTTAATACTGGTGAACAATGTATTGCTGCTGTTTGTTATGTCCAGTGCTGCAGTAAGTCTGGAGAAAATGTTTTACATTGGCAAATGGCAAAGGTAATTTGGATAGTTAAGGACAATTCAAATTAATTGGCATAAGTAACAGCCTCTTTTAATATTCTCCAAATTACGATATCCTAGAAATAAATATGTCCAGTTCATCCTTGTTCAGCTTTCTGTTATACACTCTTATACATGTTCCAGGACAATAAAAGCCAATTATATTCTTTTTTTCCCTCTTCTTTTCCCTTTTTATGGTTTTGAAGAGCAATTTAGAATATCATTTGAATATTTTCTCCTTTCTATAGTGTGAATCTCAAATGCCTTGAAAATTTCCAAAGATTTGAACTTTCCATGGGGAAAATAAGGATGTATGATACTCAGTAGGAACTGAAGCAAAGCTCTGCTTTAAAAAAAGAAAACACATATATTCTGAATGAGATTAAAGGGGAAAAAATTGTCTCTGGCACATAAGTCATTCTTTACCTCCCACATCAATAGCTACCTCATTCTAATTCTAAATCATCTGCCCATATTTTTTCTACTCTTAGTTGTGGAAATTCAGAGACATAGAATTTTAGAGCCATCAGAAAGGAAGGTAAAGCAGAACTCTGTTTAATATGTCCACCTCTACTTTATGCACTTCTCAGACAAAATTGACACCCACATCTTCTATAGAAAAGTAACCCCTCTCCATCAGTTCTCTCAAACTAATTTTGAAAGAATTACCTAAATTCAATAGCATTTGGGGAGTTCTTGCCAGGTGCAACACTCTTCAGAGGCATTTTGTGGTGATTTAGTGGATCTAGGACAGCCAGGTGGTGTAATGTATAGAGTGCTCACCCTAGAGTCAGGAAGACCTGAGTTCAAACCCAGCCTCAGATGCTTACTAGCTATGTAACTGGGGGCAAGTCACTAGACCTCTCTCAGCCTCAGTTCCCTCATCTATAAATGCAAATAATAATAGCCCCTACTTCCCAGGGTTATTGTGAGAATTAAGATGTTTGTAAAGATCTTTGAAAACCTTAATGAGCTATATAAAATACATTATCATCATTACTATCACCATCATCATCATCATCATCATCATTATTAATGTACAGAGCTGTGGTTTTAAAGTCAAGAAAATCTACATTCCAATCTTATCTTGATACTTAATAGCTGTATGATCCTGGGTAAATACTCTAACTTCTCTGTATCAGTTTCTTCATTGAAAAAAAAAATGGATTAAAATTGCCACCAACAAATGAGATGATACATGTAAGCTGCTTTGAAAAACTTAAAGTATTCCAAAAATGGTAGTTATTATACAGGCAGCTCCTCACAATTCTTCAACACTTTATCTTTTAGCTCATTCAGCACTGTGTAAATAAGCCCTACACTTTGCTTCTAGGTGCCTTTATCTTCAAAGATTTTCATTGATGCTTCAATAGCCAATGAGAATAGTTGGTACAATCTTGACCTGTGTTGTCAAGATCTTTGATTTGATTCGCCATAGAATGGCGTCAGTCTCCTGCAGTGGATGGAGTGGTGATCACATGATCTACCCATCTAAAAGTAGAGATTTCATGTTTTAAATGGGTGCTGTAGAAAGATATGAGGGGAAAAAAAGTTGTTCTTGAGCTCAATAAGCTCTATTGGGTTATAGTTACAGCAATGCTAAGTTGGGTTGTCAGTGACCATGTTTCTTTTAAAGTGTCTAGATTTAATAACCCTTTCTACTTTTCCAAACAGAGATGCTATATTTGGGAAGCCAACATTGCTAAGAACTATAAAGTTTGGGAAAGGCTTAAGATGTACAGAACATGTTCCTGGCATTAAAATAGTTGTGATTTATGTTGAGAAATAGAGTAGTTCCCCAAATGGACTCAATGATAGAGATTTGGACATACATTTGACATGCTAATTCCCAATCTGCTGTGTAAATTTCAGGGAAAATTTCACTCATGGTATGACCAATCCTCAAATTTTCTGCAAATGTGATGAAATCACACTGTACACAAATACAGAGAAGTATAACATGTCAGCTAATTAAAAAGACTTTCAAGTTAATAAGAGCACCCTCTATCACCCTCTATCGTAGGCACATATGGAAAAAAATCTTCTTGAAAATGTACTTTTTATTCTCTTAAGGAGGGGACAGAATTCACCCTAAGAAGAATTTTGATTATTTGTGCTGAATGCCCCTAGGGAATGTCACATACAAAATTCTCTTTATTAGGGAAAAATATGCTTTCTGTCTCTGCCATGTGAGTCTTATGCCTTAGGTTTTGTTTTTTTTTTGTTTGTTTGTTTGTTTGTTTTTTTTTGTTTTCTCTTCTTCCTAAAGAAATCTTTTAGCCAGCATACCCAAGCCCAATTTGGCTGCATTTTTATCAGTTTACTTTTGACTTAGTCACATACAAAATTGCTATCAACACCTATTGGTTTGTTAAAATATGAATTGTGAAATATCAGATAAAATTGTGAAATACCAGAGGCCATGATGACTGGCTAAATGGCAATGGAGCTTTGGTATAATCAGGGTTATTGTTTAAACAACAAGAATTCAAGGGATTTAGAAGGCTATTCGACTTCTCCATATTTCTGGTTCTTGGTCTCTTTTCTTTGCATTTTTTATAGTCCCAAATGAGTCAGTGATGTTAATTATTTATACCTTAGAAAGGTGGAAGGGATAATGTTGCAAGGTCAGGATTGATAGCATAATCTGGAGGAAAGAAATGGGCTGGAATTCAGGAAACTTGGATCTTTGACCCATCTTTGACAGTAACTAGTCATAGGACTTTAGGCAAATCTTGGCCTTCAGCATTTCACAGTTTCAGGTCCAAGACTCCACATAGGTTAAGAGAGTGAAAAAGTAGCTGAGGGGCAGAATGACTATTTGTCTTTAAAACAATGGGAGGGGGCAGAGCCAAGATGGCGGAGGGAAAGCAGTGACTTGCTAGAGCTCTCCCCCAAACCCCTCCAAATATCTACCAAAAATGGCTCTAAACAAATTATAAAGCAGCAGAACCCACAGAAAAACAGAGTAAAACAAATTTCCAGCCCAAGACAACCTGGATGACTGAACAGAAAGGTATATCGCGCTGGGCTAGGAGAGCAGCGCAGTTTGGCGTGGCGTGGGCACTCAGGCCACAGTGATCCTAGAGCAGGCCTCAGAGGGCTGAATCATAGGCAGCTGTGGCAGTTTCCAGACTTCTCAACCCACGGACACCAAAGACAACTTAGAAGGTCAGTGGGAAAAGTCTGTGACTGAGGTGAGAGAAGAAGCTAGATCTCAGCTGCCCCGAGGGCAGCAGCTGGCTTCTGAGCTTCCGGCCCACAGCCTGAGGGGGAATCAAGTGGCTGATCAGAGGGGGATTGCAAGGATCTCTTTGCCAGGGCTGAGGCAGGAATCTCTTGCCTTGCCTGTGCTTGGATCTGGGTCACAGTTCTGAGGGGCGGTCCTGAGGCGAGGAGGAGTGCTGGCATGGTGGAGCTGGTTGTGGTGATGGAGAGGAAACACCTCGCCCTTTATCATAGCACCTTGGAAGAACGGATACTTTTCAGGTCCCTAGAAGTATCTCTGAAAACAGCTGTACAAACCCCCAAAGCTTGGGACAGTACATTCTCCACCTTGGAAACAGACTCTTACCTTAACAAAGAGTTTAAAACTCAAGTAATTGGTTGGGATCATGAGCAAGCAGTGCAAAAAGAGTCAGACTATATTATCTTACCTTGGTGACAAAGAAGATCAAAACATACAACCAGAAGAAGAAAACAAAGTTAAAGCGCCTACATCCAAAACTTCCAAGAAAAATATGAATTGGTCCCAGGCCTTGGAAGAGCTCAAAAGGGATTTTGAGAAGCAAGTAAGAGAAGTAGAAGAAAAACTGGGAAAAGAAATGAGAGTGATACAAGAAAATCATGAAAAGCAAATTAACAGCTTGCTAAAGGAGTTCCAAAAAAAAATACTGGAGAAAATAACACCTTAAAAAATAGCCTAACCCAAATGGCAAAAGAGGTCCAAAAAGCCAATGAAGAAACGAATGCCCTAAAGAGCAAAACTGGACAAATGGAAAAGGAAGTCCAAAAGCTTACTGAAGATAATACTTCCTTAAAAATTAGAACAGAGCAATTGGAAGCTAGTGACTTTATGAGAAATCAAGACACTGTAAAACAAATCCAAAAGAATGAAAAATTAGAAAACAATATGAAATATCTCATTGGAAAAACAACTGACCTGGAAAATAGATCCAGGAGAGAGAATTTAAAAATTATTGGACTATCGGAAAGCCATGATCAAAAAAAGAGCCTAGACATCATCTTTCAAGAAATTATCAAGGAAAACTGCCCTGATATTTTAGAAGCAGAGGGCAAAATAGAAATTGAAACAATCCACTGATCACCCAGAGATCCCCAAAGGAAAACTCCTAGGAATATTGTAGCCAAGTTCCAGAGTTCCCAGGTCAAGGAGAAAATATTGCAAGCAGCCAGAAAGAAACAATTCAAGTATTGTGGAAACACAATCAGGATAACACAAGATTTCGCTGCTTCTACATTAAGGGACTGAAGGGCATGGAATACGATATTCCAGAGGGCAAAGGAGATAGGATGACAACCAAGAATCACCTACCCAGCAAACCTGAGTATAATCCTTCAGGGGAAAAAATGGTCATTCAGTGAAATAGAGGACTTTCAAGCATTCTTGATGAAATGACCAGAGCTTAATAGAAAATTTGACTTTCCAATACAAGACTCAAGTGGAGCATGAAGAGGTAAACAGGAAAGAGAAATCATAAGAGACTTATTAAGGTTGAACTGTTTACATTCCTGCATGGAAAGATGATATTTGTAACTCATGAAACCTTTGTCAGTATTAGGATAGCTGGAGGGAAAAAACTATATGTATGTATGTATAGAGAGAGAGAGAGAGAGAGAGAGAGAGAGAGAGAGAGAGAGAGAGA